>NC_085868.1:53859849-53937396 GCF_034702125.1 Engraulis encrasicolus | reverse complement strand
TAAGAATTGTCCAATTCCCTCACGCACCCGTGGTTGTATGCCAAATACATGCACTGTGGGCTATGGGCTTTCATATTTTGCAGCTGCCCTCCAAACATAGTTGGTGATCAGTGCTGATTTCACCTCGTGCATCTTGTTGCTTATGACACTCTGTCAGGTGCAGCAGGACGTTTTATACTCGCTGGGACGTGACGTCATCACACCCTGTCCAGCCTTTATAACGGCTCTAATTCGGTCTGATGACTTTGCCATTGTGACGTGGCGCAAGAGGCCAGGTGCGAACACACGAACAAACAAATCGGACGATCACAGACAGTGGTGCTCATATGTTTACATACCCCAGCAGAATATACGCTTTCTTGGCAATTTCTCAGAAAATATTAAGAATTACACAAACCCTTTTTTTACACTCATTGCTAGTGACTGGCTTAAGACATTTGTTAGCAATCGTCTTTGTTTACTCTTTCAAAAGCATGATCACAACCCAAACTACCCAAATGACCCTGTTCAAAAGTTTACCCTTGTAAGGCCTAGTTTGGCCCTGTTTAACATTAAGGGCCACTCTAAATTGTTTGTGGTAGTTGTGGATAAGGCTCTTAATGTTCTCAGATGACAAAACAGCACATTCTTCCTGGCAGAATGATTGTTTCCTATAATATCTTTGGGTGTCTTGCTGGAACCTCACATTTGAGGTTTCCCCTGAATGGCTCAATGATATTGAGATCAGGAGAGTGAGACGGTCGCTCAAAAACTTCATTTTATTCTTTCTGAAGCTAATGACGGGTTGATTTGGCTTTCTGTGTCGAAATATTGTTATGTTGGCACTGTTGAAATTTCAATTCAGAAATGCAATATGAGGGGGGTTGGTTGGAATCAAGCAAATACTGCAAATATGTTAAAATCGAAAATGGGTGGACTGCTCCTTTAATGTTTGCACTGAGGATGGTCTGACTGGGGCCGAAACATTAGCACTGTTCAGTTGGGCAGCACTTCCATTTATTTTCTAAACATGCAATAAAAGTACACTATTGCGTCTGCATCCAAGGTGTGCGAGTTCCCCTTACTTGCTCCTATAGTTCACCTATTGGGACCTACGCACCCAGCCGGCATCAAGAGAAAAGGTGCGGTACGTACGCACCCACCCGGCATCAAGAGAAAAGGTGCGGTACGTACGCACCCACCCGGCATCAAGAGAAAAGGTGCGGTAGGCGTACCTCCTTTTGAAAGAACATCGTCATGGTGAGGCGTAACCTGTGCAGCTCTACATATAGGCTTACACCAGGGCTTGACATTATCTTTTCCACTTGCCTGCCATTGTGGCTAGTGATTTTCCCGAGTCACTAGGCATCCAGCTCCTCTACTAACCACATGTTTTTTTCTTTATCCTGACGCTGTACATCTAACCTCAGAAATGAGGTGCAAAAAAAAGATAATTGCATTGTTTTCTAAGGCTAACTGAGTTTTTCTTGAACTTAAAGACAAACAATTGATACACAAGGGGCAAGGTACAGAATATAGGCTATTCTGTTATGGCATATCATAGAATAAGCTGGCTGCCAAACTGGCTAGTGACACTGAAATTGTTACCAGTCACAGCCAAGTTTTACCAGCAATTGGCCGGCTGGCAGGTACCAGTGTCAAGCCCTGGCCTACACACCATTGTGTTCAGAGAAGCGAACCTTCAATTGTAACCAAATGATATGTGTGTCTTTTTTAAGCTAAGGCCTATGTCACCTGTTAGCTTTGGCAGGCCTATGTTTAGTAGTTCACCTGCCATTGTGGATATGACAAATGTGATTGGTAATGCCATATAGGCCCTACTGTTAATTGGGAAATTCAGTAAATGAATGCCATTGCTATACATAGGCTACTGGTGACATTGTTCATTCATTGGGTTGTTATACACATGTTGATGATTTGCAGCATGCCTTTCATTACATCATTGTTTTATCGCAATTTTAAATGGCCCAGCAATCCAATGAAACACTTTTAAAGTGCAGATAAATAGAATTACAGCTGTGGTCTGTTTAGTTCACCTGTGATTGTGGTATTGGCAAAGTGATTGTTCATGCTATAGGCCTACTGTGATTCACAAATGCACTTAATGAAGCTTACAGTTTGCTACATTGGTCACAATGCTATAAACATGTTTGATGATTGACAGTATATCTTACTGTTTAAAATGTCACAGCTATTCAATGTCACACACAATTCCTCGTGTCTCAAATAGGCCCTATGTCCTGGAATTAATGTATTGTTTGTTAACTGTTCTGTAAAATCTGAAGTGATTGATGAACTCCATTGAAATATTCAAAGCAAACATTGTTGTCAACCAAGTGTACATTCCTCTCAGAATCGCAACCTTTGTTTTATAAGCGTATATATTTTTAAATAGGCCTAATTAATATTATCCACCTATGGTATGTTCTTGTGCAGCGGTTCTTAACCTTGGGTGCGGGCACCCCCTGGGGGTGCACCAGAGATTCCAGCGTGTGCACAGTATTTTGTTTGTGTAGAGGTTGTGACCAAAATTTTATTTGCAAACATTATAATTAGGCCAAATTAAGTCCTTTAAAGTCATTCAGGTATTGATTCATGTCTCAAGCGAGAATCATTATAATTAATCACTCATTTTAGGGTTGCTATGATTAATCGACTAATCGTGACTAATCGACTATAAACATTAGTCGACAGTCGATTAATCGTTTAATTTAATATAATGCTTTTTTACTTACTTTACTAATGCTTTATTACTTAATTGAAACCTAAAATTGCCTAGCACATATGAGTTGGACATTGTATCTCAGAGTAAATAAGCTACCATCATGATTTAAAGCTCATTGTGAGCTCAGCGACCTAATTTTAACAGTTTCTTTCTTTTCCCCCAATTTGATTGAAGATTTAAGTGCTAGAGTACTTGAAAAACTAATCGTTTGACTAATCGACTATTCGAAAAAAAATAGTTGATGGATTAATCGGGAGAAAAATAATCGTTTAGGACAGCCCTAACTCATTTATCATTTTTTAGCGCATACACATGTAGAAGTTTGTGTTGGGCTGCACGGCTGGTCTTGGGCATAGATAAGGGGGTGCTTTAAGAAGAAAAGGTTAAAGGGGTATGCCACTATTTTGGGGCTTAATACAGGTAAAATCGTTCGCTGGAGTTTATTAAGGTGGTAAAGTGTCTTATTTTTCATGTGAAGCGTTGTCTTGCTTTAAGACAAGTTAAAAGAGGGAGTATGTCGGTAAGCTAGTGAAAGTCAATGGGGCACCTAAGTCACGCCCTTCTACTTCCGATACATGGGGCAGGAGCTCGCAAAATTTTGAATGCAAGTCAATGGAGCGAGTCAAGCTAAATCCTCATCCCGTTTGGCATGTGCTCTAGATTTCACATTATGATGACAGTGAATTTGAAAGGTTTGGATTTGCGTCGTAAGACCACTCATTTTCGGCACGCAAGAAACGTTATTTTAGCTTTTGTGCAAAACTGTGTTGGAGACTACACTTGCGCCTCGCATATCTGACGTGAACCGAGGCACAGCCAACCCTACCGCTGCACCGTGGCTTAAGTGGCTGCACGTCGGACATGCGACGTCTGTTGTGTAGTCCAAATAATTACCTATTTTTGCACACTCACAACTCAAAAATCGCTTGCCAAGTGAAGTCAACAAGCACACCATTGGTTGTTATTAATTCTGAGGCACAGCATATGTGTGATCCACGGGGAAATGCGAGGTGGGTCGGAAAATAGCTTTGATCAGTCCATTACAGCCCAGTCAAAAGTTTTTCCGTTGCCAGCCCCAGAAGCCGCCCGGAAGGGGTGGAGACTTAGGTGCCCCATTGACTTTCACTAGCTTAGCGACATGCTCCCTCTTTTAACTTGTCTTAAAACAAGACAACGGCTTACATGAAAAATAAGACACTTTACCACCTATATAAACCCTGGCCAAGGATTTTAACTGTATAAAGCCCCAAAATAGTGGCATACCCCTTTAAAGGGACACTGTGCAGGAAATGGTCAAAAAAAAGTACTGCAACTATGCTGCTCATTGAAACTGTGTCTTGTATTTGTATTTGATCTTTTCATGAAAGTTCCCTGAGTAATAAAGTAATATTTACTAGTATGACCAAAGTAAAGTCATTTTTGCAGCTAAAAATGTCTATTTCTGGACATTCAAAATGGCGGAAAATGGAAAGAGATCTCTCTTTTCATGTATGATAAGTGCAATTTTTCCAGTCATAATATGAATACTTAGAATTTGATGGTGGTGGTAAATATTCATGAATAAGGTAACATTAGTGAATGGGCAGCATGAATTTTGGAAATAAACAACTACAAATCTCACACAGTTTACCTTTAAGAACCACTGTTCTAGAGAATGATTTGGTCAACATTGCCCTTTGACAACACATGCTTTGGGATCACTGTCACACACGCCTGGCTCGCAACACAACTGGATACCTTTCCCTCTGGGAACATAGCCAGGCTGTGCCCTCCTAGTGACGCAAAACTTTCAGCGTTGCAACTAGTCAGGTCAAGTGCAATGCAAGTACTTTCTGAGTTCCTGCAAATACGGGAACGCCTCCCACTTTGTCGATAAGCAAACAACCATAAGCAAACCAAGGGAAGCAGGTCAACCATGCCGTTTGGGAAAAGTTAATTGTTATGGTCTTGGTCAGACCAAGTCTCGAAGAGATTTGAACGTCGATTATAGTCAGGCTACCGGGAACAGGGAAAACACTCTGAGAATGATTAACTCCACGAAAACTGATTTAGTTGACAGGGAACACACTTGGAAAACAATGAACTCTGTGAAAGCTGCAGCATTATGCGTGCCATATTGTATATTACATGGTCATGCACAAAAGAAAATGTCTCCACAATGGACAGATATGTTGTGCATTATTTTATACATTTGGCAAACCAACCTTATCTGGTTCCAGGGCAGAGGTTGGTGTTTCCTAGATTGTTGTCTGAGGCCAGATTAATCTCCAGAGGTGTCAAAAGATTAATCTCTCCTGTGCCCAGGGCAGAGGTCAGATTTCTGTTCTTAGGGACACATATACGTATAACCGGCCATTCCGGTGCTTTGTTCGTGAACAAGCAGTCTGCCCCTGTTTGGGGGGAAACAAACCCAATGTCTCATTAATTTACAAGCAACATCTGCTAGTGTAAATTAACATGCTTCAGCCAGGGCTGTTTGGCTATATTAATTAAGCAGCCGACAACACAAGTTCTTCGGCATGTTGAGTGTGTTCAGAGGCATGTTTAACGCTAGTCCAACAGGTTTGTGTCTTTCATTTATTCTTTCCCAACACCACCAATTGACTTGCCTTGGCTTATGCCCCAATGTTTTCCCCAAAAAAGGGGCGTAACGCATATGGCACATGTCATGCCAGTTACACATATAAGGTCGTGTATCAGGTCCCGGGGCCGAGACCATTGGTTGACACTTTATTAAATGGTACTGATAAGAATAAATGTAATTATATTGTTATTATTCATTATTCTCTCGTTTTTGGAATAATCTTGCGAAAGGATCAAGAGAACAGAATGTGAACCCAGAGCTTTGTAAAATGGTCTCTGATTTTTTTGTAAAGTTAATCAGAGCCTTGTAAAAGTCTTGGTCTCTTAATTCATGTTAAGATAACCAAATGGTGTCTTAATTCATGTATAGTTAATCAGAGCCTTGTAAACATGTTGGCCTCTTACTGTAATTCATATAATGTTGGCCTTTTCACATTTCTGGCCATATGCATGTTAATTTCAAGCCCATGCACTGCAGTGACTATGCCGCTATGCCGGTTGTCAGTTAGACCAGTGGTTCTTAACCTTTTTTTTTTAACGCACCCCTTCACCTGTGCCCAAGACCAGCCGCGCACCCCCAACCCAAACTTCCACATGTATATGCACTGAAAAATGATTGAAGTGATTCATTACAATGATTCTAGAGACACTAATCAATATCTTAATGTCTTTACATGGGGACCGAATAATGTTTTAATTTGGATTTGATTTGGCCTAGTTTTGGTGACAACCTCAATACAAACAAAATTCTGTGCACCCCCTCAAATCTCTGCCGCACCCCCAGGGGGTGCCCGCACCCCAGGTTAAGAACCACTGGGTTAGACGGTTTGCTGTCTGGAGGGTTTTCTTGCAACACAGCTCTGCTGAATTTATTGTCATCATAAATGTAGCCTTGATCTAGCGATACAATGAAACTTTAACCGACTTTAGTTTGACGTGTTTAGAAATAGAGCAAAGTGATCCAGACTTCAGAGATGTCTCTGGATACATGCCATCATGCAGAGATGTATAGTAACGAAGTAAAAGTAACGAAGTACTGTACTTAAGTACTAAACTGCAGTATCTGTACTTTTTTGAGTAATATTTTTTTCCTCATACTTGTACTTTTACTGCACTACATTTTTCTGATGAAATTAATACTTTTACTCCGATATATTTTTCATGTGCTGCTTTCGTTACTCGTTACTCGTTTCTATGCCCGAGCGCTAGATGGCTCTGTCATCACCAGATATGATGGAACGTGTTCACGGTCAGTGGGCGATGCAATGGTAGGGAAATAAAAGCAGATCACATTCTTGCGCATGTCTTTTGGCGCGGTCAGTGACGCTCAGTTGGCATTGACACTGGCATGTTGGCAAGATGGATGAGGTAGACGAGGTATCGCCATCAACATCAACGACACCAACCACCTCACATTGCGGCGAGGAGGACAAGCTGTTTTAATAACAAACCATAATGGTATTTGCACTTCATAAGAGACTTATTGTACAGAGCTCTAATAAACCAAATGGTATTCAAACTTTTGACTGACTTTTCCCCCCCCCATTTTTTTTTAATGCAGTACGTTTACTTCTACTTCTACTTTTTACTCAAGTAGCAAAACTTGCAATACTTTTACTTGCTTTACTTAAGTACAACACATTTTGAATACTTTTGTCCTTCTACTTGAGTAAGGTAAGGAAAGTAAAGGTTACTTTTGACTTTTACTCAAGTCATTTGACAAGATGATACTGGTACTTCTACTCCACTACTTTTCTCCAGTACTTTATACATCTCTGCCATCATACCTGCGATAAAGGTCAGTACAAGCAGCAAGTCTCATGGAACTGCAACACCACAGTGACCCCAAGTGGTCATTTGGCATAATAGCATCCACATTACAGACCAATACGGAGTAAATACGTTACTCTTACATAAGTGAGTGTGTCATGTCACCTAAATACCCACCTAAATATAGTTTTCCTACACATAGTTCTTCTATTATGCAGTGTACACTAGATTCATTTATAAAAAATAGTGCAGATAAACATCTTGTTTTTGTTAACATTGATATTCATTCCTATTTTAAATATGTTGTAGGGCCTATGCACAACATATTATAGCTAGTGTTTATATCATGTGTATAAGATCAGCTTGATATGTGTTATTGTGTCCAGTGCTAAAGTCATGTGAATATCTCAAAAAGGCTCGATATGGTCTTTAACTAGCCTGATTATCATCAACGTTCAAATCTCTTCGAGACTTGTTCCGACTAAGACCATGAACAATGAACATTTCCCAAACGGCATGGTTAACCTGCCTCCCTTGGTTTGCTTATGGTTGTCTGATTCCCGTCAAAGTGAAAGGAGTTCCTGTATTTGCGGGAGCTCAGAAAGTACCTCCATTGCTCTTGACCTGACTAGTTGCAACGCCGAAAGTGTTGCGTCACTAGGAGGGCAAAGCCTGGCTAGTCTTCTACTGCAGTGACTATGGCGTGTAGTCTAGAACTCCTGGGGCTGTGTCAAATTTCAATGCTTTCCCCTAATCTGGAGGGTGCTACATATGTCTGACCATACCCCTCTTTGGTTAGTTTGCTGTGTGTCTCTGGTTTTAGAGGCTCCACACACAGAATGTGTTTGTTAGCACCTGATTTGAAATGGAGGTTTTGCCAGTACAGGCCTTACCATGGCCCTAAAGGTTGGGCACTCATCTACTACACTGCTGCCCTTTTCTGACCCTTTCCTGTCTCTCTCTCAACTCGCCTCCTGTCTCTCTTCCACTATTCTGTCATGAAATAAAATAAGTACTCATTTGAAAATATTTTACTAGTAGGCTAAATCATTTCATTGAATATGCATGCAGAATCTATAGTCAAAATAGTATTATTTGGGAATCAGAATATGTTGTACTGGACTACAGACTCATCTACTACACTGTTAGCCCGGATTCAATTCCAGGTCGGCCCCTTTGATGACCTGTCTCTCTTCTATTAGTCTGTCAGGAAATAAACAATAAAAGCTTGAAAAGTCCCAAAATACTATTAAAAGACTGGTTTTGCCAGCTACTACGGATATATGAGTCACAATTTAGCATTGAGATCAGTTTCAGGATGTAATAATAAGTAATCATTTGAAAATATTTTACTATAGTAGGCTAAATAATTTCATTGAATATGCATGCAGAATCTATAGTCAAAATATATTAGAAGTATTATTTGGGAAACAGAATATGTTGTATTGGACTAAGGCGTATGGTCTTGAGTGTGTGAGAGAGAAGAGAGCACGTGTTTCCCTACCCCTACTCTCTCTCTCTCTCCGTGTGTGTGTGTGTGTGTGTGTGTGTGTGTGTGTGTGTGTGTGTGTGTGTGTGTGTGTGTGTGTGTGTGTGTGTGTGTGTGTGTGTGTGTGTGTGTGTGTGTGTGTGTGTGTGTGTGTGTGTTGTATTAAATACCTTTGTTTTAGAGGTAACTACTGTAGCTTGATGACTTAAGTTGTAGCCTTTCGGGGATCTTTAAGTTTGGCTGAAGTAAAAACATGATGATTTGGTGCTAAATACTAAGTGAGTGCAGTGCCACTACCCCCACACTGGCATGTCCCCACACTGTAAAGAAGGAAGGTCCGCACACTGTAGACACCTACACCTGACGAAAACCAGACTGGTCGAAATGTTGTGTTAATAAATCGGGAGCAGCAACAACAGTGTGCGGACCTTACTTCTTTTCATGTTTAATCATGTTTAAGTCCGGCACCTGTTTTATCTAGATGTGCGACTCTCCAAAACGTTACTATGTTCCCACACTGACCACATCAAAGGGTCTCAAAGGTCACAAGAGGTCACGGTCTGCATGATGCATAGTCATTTGATCTTAGAGGTTAGGGCATCAGCTTATCAGTATGTGTACACGTTAACCAGGGAGATGGACCAAGAACCAGACCCCCCCCAACCAGACCCCCACCAAGTAAACATCAGGATGACCACTTGGACAAAGGCCTAAGGGAGGACTGGGCCAGGCACCCAGACACTGGCCTGGCGACGCCATCCTATGTAAAGGCCAGACACAAAGACACCTAGCCTGGCGACGCCATCCTATGTACAGGACAGGCACTTAGGCACTAGCCTGGCGACGCCATCCTATGTACAGGCCGGACACCCAGACACTAGCCTGGCGATGCCATCCTATGTACAGGCACGCAGACACTCAGACACTAGCCTGGCGACGCCATCCTATGTACAGGACAGGCACTTAGGCACTAGCCTGGCAACGCCATCCTATGTACAGGTCAGGCATGCAGACATCAGCCTGGCGATGCCATCCTATGTACAGGACAGGCACTTAGGCACTAGCCTGGCGATGCCATCCTATGAACAGGCCAGACACGCAGACACTAACCTGGCGATGCCATCCTATGTACAGGACAGACACCAGCCTGGCGATGCCATCCTATGTAAAGGACAGACACCAGCCTGGCGACGCCATCCTATGTAAAGGCCAGACACTAAGACACCAGCCTGGCGACGCCATCCTATGTACAGGCACGCAGACACTCAGACACTAGCCTGGCGACGCCCTGTACCTCCACCCAGGGCCACTGGTAGCTTTGGCTGGGTCCAGGACAAAGCTATCTGAAAGGCAACCCCACCCAATATATCCAATGTAGTGAGGGCCCAATTAGGGCCCTTCAGTAGGCCACTAAATCTTGAAGGCTCTGTGAAAAGCTGTAAGCTGTTGATGTATAAAACTGCAAAACAAATGAAGGCAATGTAGGCTACACGAGAGCCAGCTTGTAGAGAGTTACTTGTGCACAATCCCTGGTGCTGAACAAAAAAATTACGTATTTTTTGGGGGAAAAAAAGGTTTGCACACTCCTTTGGATTTTTTTCTTCTTTAAGTTTTTTTTCTTTTTATTCATTCATTGGCAAGCATGACGTTTCGACCTCTCTGTCTTCCTCAAATTCAAGCATGGCGTTTCGACCTCTCATTCTTCCTCAGACTCCTCATGCTTGCCAATGATTCAATAAAAAGAAAAAATAGCTTAACGGAGAAAAAAATCCAAAGGAGTGTGCAAACCTTTTTTTCCAAAAATACACGAGAGCCAGCACCACTGAAAAAAAAACCCTGTCATAGCTACGAGTGCATTCCTCAAAAAGTCCATCCCCTCAACTCCCCCCTCCTTCAACAGGCGTGTAGTGTGGTGTAGTGGGATGTCCCGTCACTACATGTCAATACTGTGTGTAGTGGGATGTCACGTCACTACATGTCCATACTGTGTGTAGTGGGATGTCCCGTCACTACATGTCAATACTGTGTGTAGTGGGATGTCACGTCTCAGTGCATTCAGTTCCCTACAAGCCACCAGCCTGCCAAGAAGTAGGCCTAGTACGCGGTGAGTGGAAGCAAATATAACCTGGTTTAAGAATTGCAATTGCAATGCACTGTACGCTTTAACAAGTGCACATGAAGAGCTCTTTTCCAAAATGAGATATATCTATTCTATAGAATGTTGGGATATTGACATTTTTGTATTGGGCATTCCATTGAAATGCATTGCAAAATGCATTTTTATAGAGGTTTTAAAATATGTTCTCAAAACATTTGAATAGCAAGAATTCATTCAGATGATAGGACCTCTTAACAGTCAATTCCAAGATTAAAATGCAAAAAGTAAAAAATGGTGGATTTGGAAATGGTGGATTTGGGCGTTTTGGAAAAGAACTCAAATATACTGTACTGTACTATATACTGTAAGGTTTAAAAAAATGTTACCGGTAATGTTTAAGTAGAGATTACATCTGTTTCACTGGATGAGTGATTTTTTCCCCCTGTGGCTGATAGTAGTTTTAAGACCGCTACAGGCAGATATTTAGGTTATGTCAATGTGACTGTGAGTGAGTGTTACAGACATTTCCTTTATTTTCCTTTATGATGATGTTTTTGTGAGACACTGAACTCAACAAAGTGAGATTGCCAGATTGCCATTTTTTTACTCTTTAAAGTGAGATTGCCATTGCTTTGAGCATCCTGATGTTTGTTGGTGGGCTCTGTTTCTTGGGCCGTCTTCCTTATTTAACGTATAATGTTGAATAGAAGTTGCTGCTTTGAAAACTCAACGAGAGATAAACCGATATAATGATTTTCCAAAAGGGTTACCAAACTTTCTCATACCACTGTACCACTGAATTTCATCTTTCTGTGTAAAATATATAATTGTAATAGTAGTAAAAATTAGCTTAGTAATAGTAAAAGTAATAATTAGCTTCTCAACATATTCACTTCTGAGTGACACATTCGCTCCGTCATGGTCTTTTATTTGTGCATCAATGTTGACAGTCAGTATAGTTCCTTTTAAAATGGTCTTCTTTTGTAAAATTATCCAACTATTACAACACATTTTGGCCTTGTCCCAACTTTTTCTGTTGCATGGGTCAAATTTTAAATAAAGACATATGTCCCTTAAAGTAATCCTTTAGCCTGGCTTTCGATACCTTGACCATGTGCTATTGTTCATGCTATGCATAGATTGAATGTAACAGATGCCTTTGGTGTGTATTTTGTAGCTTATAACTTGACGTTCACTGTGGGGTCACGTGACTCCATGCTGGCAATTAGGTTTTGTATTTATGAACCTGGGCACCAGTAGACTGGCAGGGGGAGGAGCTAGGAAGGGGAGAGCTCAGTTTTGGGCATTTCTCAAAACCTAAACTCAAGTGTCATACGAGCATCTGTAAGGCATCGGTGCCTGCCGATACCAATGGTGTTGGTACCCGGCCGATACTGGTGTCGGTATCGGTGCAACACTACTAATTAGACTGAACACGCTTGGAAGTGTGCGCAATAGGTTTTGAGAAATGCCCTTTGTTGACCGCTTGCATTTGATCTGAAACATTGCTCAATAGCACAATAGCACTTTACCCCTCCACCGCACTACTGCATGGTGGCAGGTTTTAGGATGCATCTTAACTTTTGTACCAGATCTTAACTTTGAATACAATAAAGGACAACCCAGAAGAAAGACAATTATTTGTGTGTCACAGCTCCGTGACTCCCTTAATAGCCTCTTGGTGGCACGTTGCTTTGAGCCACCACATTAAATGTTTTGAAAAAGGCAGCATTTTGCTTTTATTCTTGCAACTGACTCTGTTACCACAACTAGTAGTAGTAACTGCAGCTCCAGTTGTCCCTAACAGGCAATGGGTTGGCAGGAGTAATACACAAACCCACATCTACACACAGTTTAAAATAAGAACTAAAATAGGAATAAGACATGTAGAATTTAGAATACAATCAGAGATTGTCGCTTTGTAGACAGTATCTCTGATACAATGTTGCAGAGATACTATGTATAGGCCTACAATGTATTGCTGATACCATTATCATCACAACTATTGTTGATTAGTTTATCATTATTTACAATAATGCATATTATTATTGCATTGTATGTGCTTGTTTATTTGTCAGAGTGAAGTCCAGTGGAAAATGGCTCTCTGCATGTCGACTGAGGAAGCGATCGAGGGGCTGCAGAACAAGCCCAATGTTGTGGTATGAACACACACCCACACGCGCACGCACACACACACACACACACACATACACACACACACACACACACACACACACACACACACACACACACACACACACACACACACACACACACACACACACACACACACACACACACACACACACTGAGTGAGGAGAGCCAGGTACTGTGTATACAGCTGTAGGACACAGCCATACTCACGTCACTACAGGGTTTTATATTCACATTAAACACAGAGGAGTAGATTTGTTTTTCTGCACATCTAATGGAATCTGTTTATGGCAATCATCTTGGAATAATTTTGGAATAATTTTTCAAGCTTTTACTTCTTACGTATCCATCCCCTTCTGGACGAGACAGGAATATTACATTTTCAAAGCACAACAAGACACAAGATATTTCCCCTCCATCCACAGCAGTCTATTTATTGAGCAAACACTACAGGAGTCAGCAGAGCACAAATGAAGAAGAATCTTTGGTGTTATCTGTTGCTCGGTTATCTGTCCCCAGCCTTGAAGCCAAAATAAATATGGAACGAATGTAGACTAGGGGGCATCAAATGCCCCAACTTTTCCCTAATCCTGCTCTGCTTTTATTTATTTTTCTTTGTTCTAGCATAACTTCCTTGAAAAATCTTTACACACAATCTAAATCACATTTCATCAATGTTAACCCATTGATGCTGGGTGTTGCGTTGCGCAACATTGGCCCTGGCACCCTCCCACACACACTCCCCCCCCCCCCCCCCCCCCCCCCCCCACACACACACACACACTGCCCTACAACCAACCACACCTTCACCCTGTAATAAATAAGTTTACATCTATTCCATAACTTACATAAATAGTAAACATAGGATACATTCATGTCTACATATTAGAGATGCACAGGATCCAAGATCCGGTTCCGGATCCGGCAGGATGTTAAGCAGTGGATCCGGTATCCGGCAATTACCTAAAAATCAGGATGTCGTGCATCTCTACCCTAGGCTTTTCAGTCAGTCTTTCACAACCCCAATCGCTGCATGGAGTGAAAGCCCTTTGGAAGCGGCCATTGCAGGCAGTGTGGCAGTAAGCCAATTAGTCTAAAAAATAGTTTGTGCCAACATAATAAAAAGGGCCCACGTGTGCGAGAAGGCTATGTGTTTCAACCCTTTTGTTGGATCGGGTATCCGGCAGGATCCTAAAAATCAGGGTCCGGTGCATCTCTACTACGTACATATCCACCCTCCCAGTTATTACCCTAGTTTCCATCCCCAACAGTATCAAGACTAGCTACAGAAGTTCATTTTGTCCCACTCAAACTCTCTTATTCCCTGATTATTCAGTAGCTTGATCCTCCTCCCAGAGTTCAGATAGATGTATTCCCCATTTAGTGCACGCTCACCATCCGCTACAATGGCATTCGCCTGACTGATAGTGGCCTGCTCAAAGAGCTCCTGTGGGTTAAGGGGGACATTACCCCCATAATCTTACCTGCCATTTTAATACGTCTTGAGATTTCTGCCCTGTGTTTAACTGTGAGATTGCCATTAGCGAAAAGACTCAAAAACATCACAGCATTGCCAAGAGCCTTCAGCAAAAGATTTAGTAGCCTGGCAGACCAGACTAAATGTGAGATTAAATGTGAATATTTAGTCTTGCCCCGATCAATGAGCCATTGAAAGATTGTTGATGGGAAGAACCCGTTGTTGCCTATGGGGCACCTAAGTCACGCCCTTCTACTTCCGATCTGTGGGGCTGGAGCTCTCAAAATTTTGAATGAGAGTTAATGGAGCGAGTCAAACTAAATCCTCATGTGTTCCGGATTTCACATATGATGGCAGTGAATTTGAAAGGTTTGGATTTGTGTCGTAAGACCACTCATTTTCGACACGCAACAAACGTTATTTTAGCTTTTGTGCAAAACTGTGTTAGAGACTACACGTGCGCCTCGCATATCTGATGTGAACCGAGGCACAGCCAACCCAACCGCTGCATCGCTGCATAAGTGGCTGCACGTCGGATATGCAACGTCTGTTGTGTAGTCCAAATAATTACATATTTTTTGCTCGCATACAACTCAAAAATCGCTTGCCAAGTGAAATCAACAAGCACACCATTGGTTGTTATTAATTCTGAGGCACAGCATATGTGTGATCGACGGGGAAATGCGAGGTGGGTCGGAAAATAGCTTTGATCAGTCCATTACAGCCCAGTCAAAAGTGTTTGCGTTCCCAGCCCCACAAGCCGCCCGGAAGGGGTGGAGACTTGGGTGCCCCATTGCCCAACGCTCTGACCAAAACCCAGCCCAATTTGCATCCAAAGATTCAAAACAAATCTCCTGCATTGTGACTGGTCCGCCAGTTTCAGGGCCTTGGGTGTACATGGGTTCCGGCGGTTGGTAATCAATTGAATGCGTACGCAGCCAGGGATTCCAAAATGCTAGGCGGCAATGTGTTTATCATTTGGAGACAACGTTTAGAAGAGCATACTATCATGTCAGTCGGAATTCTTCGCCATGTGCTCTAAAAGACGCTATATTGTGTTGCAAAGTGTTAGCCAATGCTGACAAGGCGGGGTTTTGCGGTCGGCGGCAGCCTCTGATTGTTTGGAAGCTGCCGTCACTCAAACATCCTCCTCAGGTGTGATTGGTTTGATACAATAAAACTTAATTTAAAAAGCATAGGAATCGATTCTAATGTACTCACCTTAAAGGGGTATGCCACTATTTTGGGGCTTAATACAGTTAAAATCGTTGGCTGGAGTTTATAAAGGTGGTAAAGTGTATTATTTTTCATGTAAGCCCTTGTCTTGCTTTAAGACAAGTGAAAAGAGGGAGCATGTCGCTAAGCTAGTGAAAGTCAATGCATCCATGTAGCATGCTACAATGCTACACGGATACATTGACTTTCACTAGCTTAGCGACATATTCCCTCTTTTAACTTCTCTTAAAGCAAGACAACGCTTAACATGAAAAATAAGACACTTTACCACCTTTATAAACACCAGCCAACGTTTTTAACTGTATTAAGCCCCAAAATAGTGGCATACCCCTTTAAGATAGTTATCCCTGAATGAAGTTGGTAGGCTTCCAGAAACCACATAAACCGCTAGAACATCCAGCCGACTACAAAACAGGTTCTTAGCACGCACTACACTGGTCCAATGGAACTTCCAATGTTAAACACCTAGCCGCCTAGCATTTTGGAATCCCTGGCTGCGCGCGCACTCAACCGTTTACCAAAGTAAAAAAATTATATATTGTCCCAGGCTAGACCCACTCGCAGGCAAAAACAATTTTGGCCGCTCAGCTGGTGGGTGGGGCTATTTACTAGGCTACAGATTTAGGCTTAGCTATTACAATTTTGGTGATATTAAGGATATAACATAGGCTCTGTGCAAAGGAGATTAAGAAGTGAAAGTGCCACAAATTCCTTAGACTGTCCTGAGCAAGACATCATTGCAAATCGTATAATCTGCACTTTCCGAATCTATGAGCAAGTCAATATATACGTTAGCCCCAGGCCTATTTGATTAATTCAATATATCCCCTGGCCTTCGTGATTAACTACTTACTGCCTGTTCTTTCTGTGTATACTAATCTCTATCATGCTATCCTGAGTCAATAATTGTAGTATCTCAGTGGTGAAGAGTGTACATAGGCAACATTTTCATGAAATGTTATTGTTACTGTTATTGTGTCTAAAATGCAGGTCGAGGCTCAATTACAGCAAGGAACAAACTACAGAAGCAACAAAGATGGAGGGAAATCCAAAACTAGTAAGAGTTGTCACACACTCATACACACACACACACACAAACACACACACTTTTTTTTTTTTTTACATTTATGTAAATAGCGGCCCACCAGGGCGGGGCTCACCGGGGCGGGGCTCACCAGGGCGGGGCTCACCAGGGCTGGGCTCACCAGGGCGGGGCCCACCAGGGCGGGGCTCACCGGTGGGTCAGTTCTGCGCCTCTAATTATGAGGGGCCCTTTAAGACAGCCCAAGCAAGCACGCACACCCGCACACACACACACACACACACACACACACACACACACACACACACACACACACGCACGCACGCACGCACGCATACACACATGTCTAATTTTTAGAGCAGTGGTTCTTAACCTCAGCCATTACAGAGATTCCAGGGCGTGTGCGGAATTTTGTTTGTGTTGAGGTTGTGACCAAAATTCTGCTTGCGAACATTATGATTAGACCATATAAAACCAAATTAAGACATGTTTTGGTCCCCATTTGAAGTAAATGGTATTGGTAAAAGGTATTGAGTAATACTTCAAGCAAGAATCGTTGTAATTAACAACTTAACTCATCTTTTTATTTTTAACACATTTTAGATAAAGAAGCTTTCACGTCACAAGCTATTTATCCTGTATTTTTCCTGGAAAAGAAAAACTTTGCCATCCTGCTGTTATTTAGTTAAGGGCGTAATGCAGCAGCGTTACAGTTATAACCGAAGTGAGTCAAGCCATGAGACGAAAGTGCTTAATGTTTCACAGGTGTATAGTAGCACCAGTCATTCTTTCATTCGGAAATTAAACTGTCACATGGATGTGCATCGCTACGACTGAGCGTTAAAGGAGAAAACCGTTTTTTTGACATTGGGCCCTTGATTTCACATTATTACATCATGTTCTAGTGATCCATGGTAGTTTTTTGTCATTTGGAGCCCTCCCGAAGATATTCGGTTTTGTCATATCCAAGTAACGTCTTCCTTTGGGCAACAAGTTGAAGGCACAAACTAAATTGTTCATATTTATACAAATTAAACTGTCACATGGATGTGCATCGCTACGACTGAGCGTTAAGACAAATCATAAGTTGTACTGGTGCAACAGGCTCATGCTGGTCCTAAATATTAGTCTTACAGTAACAAACACCACTTTAGCAGTTACGACCTTAGCAATTTGGTGCAACCGGCCCCAGCTGTTTACAACTGAACTCATTGTGT
The DNA here is from genome assembly GCF_034702125.1 of Engraulis encrasicolus. Taxonomy (NCBI): domain Eukaryota; kingdom Metazoa; phylum Chordata; class Actinopteri; order Clupeiformes; family Engraulidae; genus Engraulis; species Engraulis encrasicolus. The sequence continues at coordinate 53,919,605 of NC_085868.1, read as the reverse complement.
AACATGACCCATGTGAAAGAGATTTTTTTTAATTAACATGATGGAGAAACATATACATGTAAGAATGTAAATTTTACATTTCTGTTTTTACAGAAAAGGCCCACCATTGCCAACTTTCTGGGAAAAGTTTCTCACGGGCAGGAGAAAAATCATACTACTGTCTAGACTGTGGGAAAACTTTCTCAGAGTCGGGAGCTCTCAAACAACACCAACGTATTCACACAGGGGAAAGACCTTACAAATGCCATCACTGTGGGAAAAGTTTCTCACGTGCAGACTCTCTCAGGAAACACCAGCGTATTCACACAGGGGAGAGGCCATATTACTGTCAACTCTGTGGGAAAAGTTTCTCACAGGCAGCAAATCTCCAACAACACCAACGTGTTCACACAGGGGAGAGGCCATACAAATGCCAACTCTGTGGGAAAAGTTTCTCACAGGCAGGATATCTCCGACAACACCAACGCATTCACACAGGGGAGAGGCCATACGGCTGTCAACAATGTGGTAAAGCTTTCTCAGGGTCAGATTCTCTCAGACGACACCAACGCATTCACACAGGGGAGAAACCATACTATTGTCAACTCTGTGGGAAAAGTTTCACAGTGGCATCAACTCTCAGACAACACCAGCGTATTCACACAGGAGACAACCATCACAACTGCAAACTCTGTGGGAAAACTTTTTCACGGGCAGAAAATCTCAGACAACACCAACGTATTCACACAGGGGAGAGGCCATACAACTGCCAACTTTGTGGGAAAACGTTCTCACGGGCAGTATATCTGAAGAACCACCAACTCATTCACACTGGCGACAAACCTCACCATTGCCATCTCTGTGGGAAAAGTTTCTCATGGGCAGTAACTCTCAGACGACACCAGCTAACTCACACAGGAGAAAAAACATACTACTGTCAAGACTGTGGGAAAACTTTCTCAGAGTCGGGAGCTCTCAAAATACACCAGCGTATTCACACAGGGGAGAGGCCATACAAATGCCAACTCTGTGGGGAAAGTTTCTCACAGTCAGGATATCTGAGGAGCCACCAAGTTATTCACACTGGCGACAAACCTCACCATTGCCATCTCTGTGGGAAAAGTTTCTCACAGGCAGGATATCTCAGACGACACCAGCTAACTCACACAGGTGAAAAATCATACTACTGTCGAGACTGTGGGAAAACTTTCTCAGAGTCAGGAGCTCTCAAAAAACACCAGCGTATTCACACAGGGGAGAGACCTTACAAATGCCATCACTGTGGGAAAAGTTTCTCATGTGCAGACTCTCTCAGGAAACACCAGCGTATTCACACAGGGGAGAGACCTTACAAATGCCATCACTGTGGGAAAAGTTTCTCATGTGCAGACTCTCTCAGGAAACACCAGCGTATTCACACAGGGGAGAGGCCATATTACTGTCAACTCTGTGGGAAAAGCTTCTCCCAGGCAGGACATCTCAGGGGACACCAACTTATTCACACAGGGGAGAGGCCATATTACTGTCAACTCTGTGGGAAAAGTTTCTCACAGGCAGGACATCTCAGACGACACCAGCTAACTCACACAGGAAACCTTTCTCACAAGCAGTAAATCTGAAGAACCACCAACTTATTCACACTGGGCGGAATTCTCCCACCCGCATAAGTAAAAAAAGCGCTGAACAGCGCCTCCAAGCTGACTCAAGTCAGTGATTAAGCGGGGCTTATGCAGGATATGACCAGTTGCGCACTTTGGGTGGGGCCAAGCCAAAATCAGGGTGTTTCTCATGTAAATCAATCCTAAGCGTATTCTCCCATCCACTTACAAACCATTTCCTTTACGCGCATCGAAGGGCTATAGTAAGGTCAAGCGCCACTATGAGGTAAAATGTAATATTGCATTTGATGCTCGCTTGGCATTTTGAGCATGTTATACGGTAGGCCTATGCTATGCTGATGTTTCTTACCGTCAGCGTGGGTCCAAATCGAAATTCATTCACTGTTCCACATATTAACTGCGACAAAATATGACCAGCTGCCCAGAGCATGTTCTCATATCGAAGAACTTCCAAACAAAAGCAATTAGTTAATTAATCAGTTTGAGGATTATCATCTTGTGCCCACGGACGGTAACCAAAACCAAAAACACCTCGTTGCAACATGCGCAAATTGACAAGGCACGGCAGACTAAAGACTGACGCTCCAGTCGTCCAAACAACCACCCAAAGTTCAAAAAGAACCTTCACCATTTTTTTACTATGTTGTAGTCAGGTTAAGTAAGGGGTTTTTATTGCAACTCCTAACCTTTTGCGATTTATTGGAACTCGTGCATATGTGATGAAGCCTATTAAACTTTCTGAACTGATGCCCGACATACAAAGCCACGACCTAATGAGGTAGGCTACAGGTTGTCCTATCTGTTTTTGTACGACACAAAATATTTCCTGAATCTCATTATAGCTAAACGTAAAAAGGTAGGCCTACATATCAGAGCATGTCTTTGGCCTCAGCTGCGTGTTTAAATACTGGCTTGGTGTTGCATGCCCATGCATGCCCAATTAATTCCCATGTCTGCGACAGAATATAAATCTCCGTTTTTTTTTCATGACGATCGATTTCCTTCTTCAGCATGCATGTATGTGTCATATGCTGACGGACAGCTGAGATCCACATATTTCCAATGATATTAATGTCACGTTACTGTACAGAGAAGTGGAGAAGCGCTTTTAAAAGTCAGTAAATACAATGTGGCTGTTACTGTGGAAATGCAGAGGCAAAGATCAGCATTTTAAATCAGTTTTTAATTTCCAGACTTGTCTAGGCAACCCACCAAACTCCATTTTTCACCAAACGTTTCATCATGTTTATTATTTCAACCAACCTGTTGCGCACCAAAATGCTCAGTGCCAAAGGTACACATTGCGTTTCCATCTGATTATCTCACCTCCACTACTCGCCTTGTGCTTGTGAAAATGAGCTGAGGTTAGATTTTGAGATGCTTTTGCATGAGGACTTTTGGCACGTGGTTCTAAATTCAAAGTTTAAGTTCAGTTTTGGATCTCAATGGACTGCCGAGGTTTTCACATGGTTGATCTGAAAATCCATGCTCAGTGGTTTCTTTGAAACCACAACTGATGAAGTCGGGGAAGGCTCATCCCCCCATTCAGCATATATCACGCCCATGTTGGGCTACGCGCTGTTTTTCGGAGTTAAGCGCGAGGGGTGTGGTAATATTTCAGAGGGGAGAATGCGCGTAGGATCAAAGCGCGTAAAAAGTGCGTGCGTAAAACCGACTTAAGTGGAGATGGGAGAATTCCGCCCACTGGCGACAAACCTCACCATTGCCATGTGTGTGGGAAAGGTTTCTCAAAAGCAACATATCTCAGACAATACCAATGCGTTCACACAGGCGAAAAACCGTATAGCTGTCATGAGTGTGGTGAAACTTTCTCATGGGCACAATCTCTCAGGCAACACCAGCATATTCACACAGGAGACAACCCATACAGCTGTGATCACTGTGGGAAAAGTTTCACACACCAAAGAAATCTCAGACAACACAAACTCATTCACACAGGTGACAAACCATATGACTGCCATGAGTCTGGGGAAAGTTCTCACGAGCAGAACATCTCAGAAAACACCAGCTCCAGTGTCACCAATGTAATCACACAGTAGATATATAAACCATGAAGCAGTAAAAGCCTTTATATGGAGAGATAAAGAGAGATATCATAATAACACAATGATAAAGTGCACATGGCGGTGCTACACATGGAATAAGCATTATCTTTTTAACCAATTACTACCATTTGTAAACTTCCCGAAGGCCAGCATTTGTCTTTCAGAATATTAGACTCCTAGCTCCTATTGAAAAGACCAGGCTTGGTAAAACTTAAGAAATAATTAACAATACAATTATGCAGCTTCACACATAGCCATTGTGACAGAAGATCGTCTAGTCTTTTTTTCTTATTGGACTATGGGTCAGAAATCCAATTTTGTAAGCTCATTGGAGGTAGTGAGTGGCATCTTCATTTTTGCTTAAATAAACGACTGACGACCTATTACGTAAATAAACCACTGACGACCAATTACAGTCATTCTCAATTGGTTTTGTACATTTCTCGAATCTCTCTCGCAATTTGCAAAACATAATATTCATTCTTACAACAGCTTTAACAAATGGCAAAACACCATGGATGACCTGCAAAACCAAGTCTCTTGCTCAAAACCCTTGGTTTGTCTTTCAAAACCAAGTTTTTGTGTCAATGAACGTGTCAGTGCCAGCAGAATGGTTAGTCATTGTGTGATAGTGTATGGACAAGCTAGTCAAATCGATTAGTCATGTTGTCAATTGACTAGTACACTCTTGAGGATCTTTTCTGAAGTGAAGTGTTGTTTAGATTGGATGGGAAATGTTGTAACTTCGACTTTATATTACATTGATCAGATGAAATTGTACTAGATATACATTCAGAGTATGAACTATTTATTGACAGGTTTTCTCATTGCAAAATAGAAAAAATAGCCAACTTGGTTGAGGAGTCAAAATGCGCCCTCAACCAACCCTTTTCGCTTGACTTGCTGGACCATGTGAAAAAAATAATATAGACCTGTAAAGCAAAAGACTTTTGAAACAATACACTGATACTGTATAAAGTGCACCTACTGTCTTGTGAAATTCTAGGGAAAGATTGTAATTTAGCTTGGAGCGTAATTATAAAGGGCACATGAGGCATAGAATAATGTAAGGCAGTACAGTGCCTATTGTTGTTTTGCATGCTTGTTTTCTCTTTCCCTTCTACTGCCTTTGATTAGAGAGAGTCAATATTTACCTGCGAGCAATTTACCAATTCAGATCACATTTATAGACAAAAATCCAATGGCAATTATACAGTCCTTAACACATTATGACAGCTTGGTAAATCATTTTGCATGTCAAGACTTAAACTATGACCTAGGGCCTAAATGTTTCAGGGGGTGAGATAGTTTTGTGCATTCAGTGACAAAGCTTTTTGAGTGATATGGCAAAAGCAATTGATAATGTACGAAAAAACTGAGAATTATGCACAACCATTGCATGGTGGACAAAAGCATTTGCTATATGCTAAAACCTATGAAAAATGATTTTATCATGTGCACAGGTAACGGCAGGAAGTGACAATTGAACAAAAAGTTTTGAGAATTATTATTATGTTGTGAGAAATATACAAAACCAATTGAGAAAAACTGTATTCCCAATTTGGCTGTTTCCACCCTCTTTGATGTATTTTTTAAAAAGCTATTCCGCTGAGTGATGTCACCCAATACAAAGTCAATGGGGCAAAATGCGGCTACTGCGTTTCATCTAATGCAGTGGTTCCCAACCTTTTTCTTAAGGGACCCATGTTTTTACTATTGTAAGATTTGGTGACCCAACCACGCAAGCGCCCGCACGAGACGGAGTCACAAGATGCCCTCCATTTCCTGCGAAAACTTATTTTAGTTATTTTATTCCTCAATTCGTCTTTGGTCAAATATAGAATAAATGTTTAATGTAGCACTTACAATTTGTTGCGTCTATGCATTTATTAGTTAGGGGGGTGTTTTGCAAGTCTATGATCAACAAACGCATATTGAAGGAATGGTTTAAAGGGACACTGTGTGATATTTTTAGTTGTTTATTTCCAGAATTCATGCTGCCCATTCACTAATGTTACCTTTTTCATGAATACTTACCACCAGCATCAAATTCTAAGTAATCATTATGACTGGAAAAATATCACTTTTCATACATGAAAAGGGGGATCTTCTCCATGGTCCGCCATTTTGAATATCCAAAAATAGCCATTTTTAGCTGCAAAAATGACTGTACTTGGACCATACCAGAAGATATTTGTTTAATACTTAGTAAACTTTAATGTAAAGATCAAATTTGGCAATAGCCAACCCAGTTTCAATGAGCAGCATAGTTGCAGTACCTTTTTTGACCATTTCCTGCACAGTGTCCCTTTAAAGCCTGCACATTAAACAAGCGTCTGACCTGGGAACAGGACAACCAAATGACCAGATAAAGATACAGATTCTAACTGAATAAAATGCCTCACTACATAGGAAGCCTGTTGTAATACTTAGGACATATTTCAGATTTGAGTCTGTGATTGTATATACATTTGGTGTTTCAAATGACCTCTTTGTTTGCTTAGTGAAAATGGGGAATTTAACACAATATTTTTTTTATGTTTCTGTCGCTCACTACACTATGCTGAGACCCTCACTCACGCTTTTGTAACCTCCAGATTAGATTATTGCAATACCCTACTCACTGGTCTCCCTACTAAATTGATTAACCGTCTTCAATACATTCAAAACTCAGCAACTTACACACACCAGACCCTGGCATGACATTACCCCTATCCTCTATCAATTACACTGGCTTCCTATCCATTCACGTATCCATTTCAAAATTCTCCTCCGTGTATACAAGGCCCAGCACAACCTTGCACCCTCCTACTCCACAAGTCTCCTCACCCCATACAATCCCACCCGCACACTACGCTCCACTGACTCACTCCTCCTTACAGTTCCCTCCACACACCTGTGCACCATGGGCGACAGGGCATTTAGTGTTGTTGGCCCCAAACTCTGAAATGCTCTCCCACTCTGACTTCGACAGTGTTCTACACTGTCCACTTTCAAAACTCAGCTGAAGACACACCTTTTCACTTCTGCTTTTAAATTTCACTGACAGGCACTTCATCTTAATTATCAGTTTATTTTCTATTTTACATATTTAATCTTTTTTTCCCCTCATTTTTATTTTATTTCCAATTTGCATTCTACTTCCTTTTGTTATTTTAAAACATTTTTATTGTACTATATTTTCTTTATTTTATTTTTGCATTTTTAATTACTCTCATTACTCTCCTATTGTTAATTCACTGAAGCTTTGTTATATTTTCCCTATTGTTATGTATTTGTTTTGTAAAGTGTCCTTGGGTATTTTGAAATTATTATTATTATTACACTAAATTAAAATGTTGCTGGACATATTCATTATTTTTTTCCCCATTTAATTTTCATTAAATGTGTGTAATGTTTCATGTGACTTCTAAGTATCTATAAAATAAACAAATTGTCTTTATCTACTTTACACATGAACTGCCTTGTACAGTATCTTTTCTTTTTCCTTAAAATTTAAGAGGGTGGGTTTTTGAACATTCTATAAAAAGAATGTGTTCTATATCAATGCAAGATTCTAAAATTCCAAATTGTAATGAATGACAGAACTTTCACTGCCCGAACATTCCGTCACACCGGTGTGACGGTACACTCTTAAAGGTAAAACTTATGTTCTTCTGTCAAATATGATCACATTGTATGTTTCCACTACCACCACTGAATTGTCTCCTACATCTCCAACTGTAAGAAAGTAAACTATTTTCCTGATCATCATCAACTTTCAAATCTCAACCTCCCAAGCCCCTGAATTGTGAATAACAGCTCACACTTTGCTAAAGCAGTAAAACATACTGTAATTCCCTCTCAAGTCGAAAATGACGAAACCAAGTTGCTCTTAAAGTTACGGGCTTTAATAGGGAGGGAAAGTAATCTCATCGCCCCCTGCTGGCAACGTTCCAACCCCCTGCAACAAATGAATGTTTTTTTTCTGTGAAAAATTACATCTCGGCCCTGACGACGAAGTAGAAGTAGTGGCAGTCATATTATGGGCATGTTGGCCCGTTTATCGAACCAGGTGGTAAAATGTTCGGTTTTTCACTGATCTGAGCTGATTTTAATATTCTTTAAAAAGCTAATACAGAACTACACTGACTGGCATGTGTGGCTTGTTTACTCCATGTAATTAGCATAGCCAAATTAGCATAGCCAAACATGAGCCAGAGAGGTGGTTACTCGTCACCACAGAAGCCATCATATCTACTAGAGAATTTAAAACCATACCAAAATGATCGCGTGTATATATGTGTAATAAGAAGACAATGTGGAACTCATAGGATTACAAGAATGTGAAGATATGCGAAGAACTTGCGTTCGTTCGCGTTCATTTGTTTCTCTGTGTTGTCAACGAGGCGCGAAGCACAGCATGCTGGGAGCTGTAGTCCGTTTCCGACCAGATTGGCACAATTTCTATTTTTCTTGAAAGGGCAAAAAATGACTTGAGATTTTCACAGGTAGTAGTTCATGCTATTGTGTACGCTGAAAAATGTGTCTGGTGTTATAGTTCCAAGTCATATCTTTGTGGGATTTTTTTAAAAACTTGTCTATGGGAGTTTCAATAGGATCATCCTGGTGTTTGGAACGTAACCGCTAGGATCGCTGTTTTCCACTTTCCCTCCCAATGACACAAAAGCTTCAGTGATGCCACGGATGCCGTGAGAACTGTTAAGACAAACAGACAGAAAAGCAAAATAAAATACATTATCTCCGTATAAAGACATCAAAGGAAACAACGCGACCATACAAGCATGACTCAACAGAAATCTTTCACAACGTTACATCTCTTCAGTCAAAAACAATTACAGTCACAGAAAACACAAAATATACCTCATTGGCCGCTTTCCCTTGAGAGACAATTAGGTTCTTCTTTCAGTCCTTTATGCACTAAGCACTTTATTCAGTCTTCTTTTTATCATCGCTGGTTCTTAGGCAGAGGAAACCGCGAGGTGTCTGCCTGCCAGTAGCTTGGTCCAGAATCTTCTAATCAACAGGTAGCATCTCTCAAAAGTAACACCCCGTCAACCCGCGGCTGCAAACTTTGGTTCCCCCCTTAATTAAGATATGTTCCCCCATATCAGAGCAAACAATATACATGAAATATATGAAATTATGCTTTTAATATTAAACCTTTATTACTAGAAATGTATATATTTATGAACTCAAATATTTTAACTTAATATTTATTAATCTATTATTTATTTATTTATTCTGACTTCGATGGCAGCTACACTCCCACCAAATCACTTGTGATTTCACTCAAACCTTACAAAACTAAGTTAGCGCTGGATGACAAGACACATTGCAAGGAAAATGTGGCAGCATCACTCGGCTTCAATCAGGGTCACCGTCTTATGGATCGGTCTCTCCAAGTAGACAGCCTTCCCGGTGCGTTTCCCTTCCTTGTCCAAGGTCGAGTCACCGATCAGCAGTTGCAGTTTCCTTACGCAACCATCTTCTGCAGGATAGACCTTTGTGACCTTGGCCAACTTCCACTCTGTTCTTGAGGCAGTGTCATCTTTGACAATCACTATGTCATTGACCTGAGCGTTCCTGCGCTTACGTTGCCATTTCTGACGTGGTTGTAAGTTCAGCAGGTATTCTTTGCACCATCTGGACCAAAACTCGTTGGCTAAGTATTGGACCTTGCGCCACCTCTTCCGGAGGTAGAGGTCTTCTCTTTCAAACTTTCCAGGTGGTGGAAGAATGATCGAGGACTTCATTGTCAGTATATGGTTAGGTGACAGAGGCTGTGGTCCCGTAGGATCGTTCAGTAAGTGAGCTGTTAATGGTCGACTGTTGATGATCGCCATTACTTCATAGAAGTATGTCCTCAATGATGGAGTATCCAGTCGATTGGAGGACTGATCCAGGATAGACGTCAGCACACTTCTTATTGTCCGAATCTGCCTTTCCCAGGCACCGCCCATGTGGCTTGCAGATGGCGGATTCATGACAAACTCACAGCCTAGTATCTTCAGGCGTTCTTGATCCATCTCCTTCAAGGCCTCTACGAACTCACGCCTAGCACCGACGAAATTGGTGCCTTGATCGCAGCGGAGTTGTCGAACATTGCCACGTATGGCTATGAAGGCACGGAGAGCGATGATGAAAAAGTCTGTGGTCATCTCTTCAAGAAGCTCTATGTGCACTGCACGAGAGCATAAGCACGTAAACAGCAGGCCGTAGCGCTTTGACTCCTTCCGTCCGTCCTTAACGTAGAACGGTCCGAAACAGTCAATTCCGCAATACGTGAATGGAGGTGTTTCTTCCAGGCGGTCGCGCGGCAAGTCTGCCATTTGCTGATTCTCTGTAGACCTTCTAAATCTTCTGCACTTGATACACTTGTTGATGCAGGATGAGACTGCATTACTGCATCCGAGTATCCAAAATCCATTGGCTCGTAGCTCGTTGACTGTTATGCCACGTCCTTGATGTTGCACTTGTTGATGATAATGCCGTATAAGCAGTCTTGTTACGTGACCTTTGGCAGGTAAAACAGCTGGATGCTTGATGTGATGGTGCAAATCAGCATGCGTCAGCCGACCTCCCACCCTAAGGGTTCAGGTTGTAGAGCTTACTGGTCTTAATGAGCTCCTTCCCATGTTGGAGAGTTTGGATTTCTTCCGCGAAGGCTTCTCTCTGAACAAGACTAATGATGGTAGCCTCCGCGTCGCTCCTTTCCACCAGACTTGAAGCTTCATTTGTTCTTGAGATTGAACCTTTCAGCTCCTTGGCAAGTCGCAGGAGACGAGCAATGGCCTTGACCAATCTTGTCCAGCAGGAGAACTTAAGGAAGCGATCCAGCAGTGAAGCTTGTGCAGCTGAAACCTTGTGTACCACAACGTTGCGTACTTCAGGGTCTTCTGCTGCTACATCTTCCACCTCAACATTTCCACTGGGAAGTTCTTCACTCCAGAGAAAGTCAGGACCAGAGAACCAGTTGGAGGCAATGAGATCCTTTGCCCGCAGGCCTCTCGATGCATGATCGGCGGGGTTATCTTCTGAGCTCACATGTCTCCACTGATCTGGTCTGGTGCTGTCTTTAATCCGTTGGATGCGATTTGCCACAAACACGTGGAATCGTCTTGCATCGTTGTTCACGGAATCGTCTTGCATCGTTGTTCACGTATCCAAGGACGACCTTTGAGTCTGTCCAAAAGACTTCTTGAGCGTCTATTTCTAGTTCCTTTCTTAGCATGTCACTCATGCGTACAGCTACGACTGCTGCCGATAGCTCGAGTCTTGGCACAGTTGTGACTTTAGTGGGGGCCACTCTGGATTTGCCCATCACTAAGGAGCAGTGAATTTGTCCTGTTTCACTGATTACCCGCAGGTAAGTACTTTCTCCATATCCCAGGACGCTCGCATCGGAGAAGTAATGGAGTTTGTATCTTTGGACTTGCTTGAACTCTGATGGGAGATAGCATCGCTGAATCTTGACGTCTGCCAGGTTCTTCAAGTCCAGGAGCCAGGACTCCCACCGTGGTTTCAGATCGTCAGGTAGCGGATCATCCCATCCGACCTTGTCGCGGCACATCTGCTGTAGTATTTGCTTCCCGATCAGAATAAAGGGAGCGACGAAGCCTAAGGGGTCGAAGATGGAGGCCACAGTCGACAACACTCCTCTTCTAGAAAGTGGGCGCTCGTCCACCACCACTCTTAAGTTGAAGTGGTCTGATGTGACGCACCATTTCACACCTAGCGCTCTCTCCATCTGGGGTTCACCCAGAGCCAGGTCTTGACTTCTTGACGAATCTGCACACTCTTCTTTCGGGAGGGATGCAAGCACCTCTTGGGAATTGGAAACGAACTTGTGGATGCGCAACCTTCCAGAGCTGCAGAGCTGTCTGGCTTCAGCAACCAACTTTATGGCTTCTTCCGGCGTTGAGACAGTTATCAGGCCATCGTCGACGTAAAAGTTCTTGTCGACAAAGTTAATTGTTGCTTCACTGAATTGACCTCGTCCTTGTGCAGTGACGTGCTTGAGGCCATAGTTCGCACAGCCAGGTGAGGAGGCTGCACCGAATAGGTGCACTTTCATTCGGTACACTGATGGCTCTGTCTTGATGTCCCCGTTGTCCCACCATAGGAACCTGAGGTAGTCCTGATCTTCTGCTCTGACCCAAAACTGGTGAAACATGCGCTCAATATGGCACATCACGGCTACTGGGCCCTTCCTGAATCGACACAGGACACCTATCAAGGTATTGGTCAACTCTGGTCCGGTGAGTAGATGGTCGTTAAGTGATACTCCTTCGAACTTGGCTGAACAGTCGAACACCACACGGATCTTCCCTGGCTTCTGGTGGTGGTAGACTCCGTGGTGTGGAATGTACCAGCAAGAGCCTCGTTGGAGTTCACTTTCCGGGACCTTCTCAGCATCTCCACAGGATATTATGCTGTTCATGAATGCAACATAGTCCTTGTGGTACTGCTTGTCCTTCTCAAATCTCCTTTTCAGACACCGGAGACGATGGTCTGCACACTTCATGTTGTTGGGCAGACGCGGTTTGTCTTCTTTAAATGGCAATGGCATTTCGCGTTGTCCATTCGATAGTGTCTTTATGCCCTCCTCCATCTTCGTGATGAAGCTCAGGTCATCCTGAGAGAAATGTGCGTCTTCCACGTTTCTCTCGCTGAAGTCGGATTCAAGCACTTTCAGCACATCTGTCGGAACGATTACTTCCTTGACTTGTGTTCTGCATATGTACTGAACTTGACTTGCTAGGTCACTCTGTGACTGTAGACTTGGTGTGACTTGTTTCACAATGATTCTGTGACTGCTTCCTATGGCGTCTCCATAGTCAACACAGGGATTGACGCAGCCAACAATGCTCCAGCCAAGGTCAGATCTTACTGCGAACGGCTCGTCATCCTTGCCTGATACAATTTCTCTCGGCAAGAGGGCTTGGGAACAGTTGTACCCTATGAGCAGGCCAACGTCGCAGTCTATCAGAGGAGTGATCTCTTCAGCAATGTGCTCTAAGTGAGACCATGCTCTTGCTGTCGTGGGTGTGGGAATGTGACTTAGACTAGCAGGGATAAAGTCTCGTGAATAAGTCACTGGAAGAGGGATTTTCTTGGAGGAGTAAAACCCTCTGACCTGCAACCCAACTAGCTTGTGACTTGGTATTACAGTCTGCTTGGACGCTAGTGTGGATAGCTTCAATTGCACAGGCTCCATCTGTGTGTCAAGAGCCTCTGCCCTTTCTTGTAGGATGAACGTGCTATCGCTCTGACTGTCCAGAAGAGCGTATACCAGAACTTCAGCATCTGGGTTTCTTGTTGTTGACAGCCAAACTGGCACTATTGTGGACGCATATGTGCTGTTCCCATTGTGCATGACTTGGTTGGACATAGCTGTGCTTGCTACTTCAGTAGTAGTGGACTCTGTGGACACTTTAGACTTTTCCTTTCCCTTTGAGGGTTTTCCACTTTCTCGTTGTCCATCTTGGACCTTTTCATCCGTCTTGGCACGGTCTTCATGCAAACATGTGGGATGCCTCCCCTTGCACACGTTGCAAACACTTTTCTTCTCACAGCTCTTTGAGTGGTGTCCTGGCCTTAGACATGCAAAACAGAGTTTCTTTGTCTGCACATACTTGACTCGCTCTTTGACAGGCTTCTCCATCAACTTCCGACATGTCTGAATAACATGGTTTGTCTTCTCACAAAACATGCATCCTTTAGCATCGCCCTTTTGTCCTTCAACATCTGGCCTCTCTTCAGATGCACTTGCCAGCACCTTCACGCCAACATAGACGGCTTTGCTCTTTCAGCATCACCACTCTTCAGAGCATGAAGCGAAGTCATTGGATTACAAGCTATCTTAGCTTCTCTGGACACAAACTCAACAAAGGTGTGGAACTTCGGAAAGTCATGGTTTTCTTCTTCGTAGTCCATTACCTTTCTGTTCCACCTGGCAGTGAGCCAGTCAGGGAGCTTACTGAGAATTCTTTGATTTTCACTGCAGTCGTTTAGTACTTCAAGACTCTTAACGTGACTCATGGCTGCTTGACAGCCTCGCAGGAAGTCTGCGAATTCTCTCAGCTCAACGCTGTCTTTGGGTCCGATCCTATTCCACGAATTGAGCTTGTCACGGAAAGCTTTAGCGACCACAAAAGAATTGCCGTATCGCTCTTCTAATATCTCCCATGCTGAGTCATAGGCTTTCTCAGTGCCCACCAGGAAATAACTTTCGATCGCCTTCTTTGCAGCTCCTGTGACATACTTGCGGAGGTAGTAAATCTTTTCATTGACAGGAATGTTCTTCCGGCCTATCAGAGTTAGGAATGACATTTTCCAGTCCTTGTATCTCATTGGGTCTCCACAAAACATCGGCGGCTCTGGCACTGGAAGACGGCTTGTATTTATGGACTCTGCTATCGCTTCAGCTAGCATTGTGGTGCTGTTATCATGAGAAGTGGAGCGAGCAGCTGGAGACGCAGGCCTTGGGACTTTATCACTCATGGCAGGGGGCCTACTGACAGGCTGTGAAGGCATACTGTACTTTGGAGGGGCTTTAGCTTTAGGTGGAGGCACTGACAGGTTATGAAGAAGGTCTGATATTTCTTCATCTGAGCCTACGTCTTGTTCGTAGACTTGCAGTCTTGCCTTAGCAGCGTTCATTCTTTTCTTTGCTTCCAAACGCTCTAACTGTCTGCGCTTCTCCTCAAGTAACTTCTGTCTTTCAGCATTTTCTGCTTCTTGCTGCGCCTTTCTTTTTGCATCTTCTGCTTCTTGCTGCGCCTGTCTTTTAGCGTTTTCTGCCCGCCTTGCCTCTTCTTGTGCTTGCCTTTCAGCATTTTCTGCCTTTTGCTCCGCTATCTGCCTTTTGTTCTCAGCCTCAAGCCTTTCAAGCTCCTTCTCTTCCTCCTCCATTTCTGCTAGAGCTTTCAAGGTAGCTTGGGTAGCTGCATACTCTGCTTCTGCCTCCTGCTTCCTTGTGGAAGACGTGACTGAGCGTCTCGAAACACGTCCAGAGGCTGGGCGGCTAAACGTGGACACTCGATCTTCTTTACATGAAAACACTGAACCAGTGTCACCCCATGGTGCTTGCAAAGTTGGCACATGCTTCTCTATGTCTTCATCCTGGAGAACATGTAACCGTTGAATGAGTTGCTTTGATACAGCATCACAGGTGTCGACCCGGCGTCTGGTGTCTGCGTCTGGGGCACTGTGTTTACGAATATCCTCATAGCGTTCCTTCACTTCGAGATCAGCAGTATGAACTTGAAGTTGGTGTTCATGTAGAACTTCTGCTGACTTGGGTAAGGAGAGTGCCTTTTTAGCCTCTTTGGCAAGTATTTTCCATTTCTCATATGTTTTGTCGAAGTTGCGTTGAAGTTTCTTTAATTTTTCATTATGTAGCTCCTGACCCTTTTCAGTAAGTTTTCTTGTCCTCTTGTCTTCAGTAACACCAGTGTCTGCATTCACTTCAGTGTCCTTGGCAGGATTTTCTTCTAAGGGTTCATCATGAACAGACTCCTCTTCTTCTTCATGCGTAACTTCTTGGCCTAGCATTTCACTTGCAATGTCCTTATCAGCCATTTTGGTATATTAAGAATTAAACTGAGTTTAAGAAGTAAACTGAGGAGCCTAGAGCTAATTAGCTTGTATTAAATTGTCTTGGAAATTAAAGTAAGTTTCACCTCTTGAAACTATTTTAAATCAGTTAAACTTGTCCTTTAGTGTCCTATTTTTAAAGGCTATTAAGTGAATTAAAACATAAAATACCAATAATGTCAAGTATTAATAATGTAGTAATAAACCAATAACTATGGGCAAGTAATAAATGAGATAATTACGGTGGCCCAGTAGTGCAATCAATGTTTACATTATACAACACAAATAAACAACTTTGAAAACAAAATTACATTGAGAATACACACTTACATATTGAAAACAAGTTGACATTTCACAAAACACATTAACAAATGTAAAAACAACTCTACAAAACACATAGGGCAACTGACATTAACAAGTTTGAAAACAAAATTACATTTGCATTATACACTTACATCTTTAAAAAACTCATTCCTATTTCATAAAACACATTAATAAATGTACAACAAACAAAACAAAAAAACAAATCTAAAATACATTACAAATAATCTAAAATAGCCTACATTTCAATGATCTGACAAAAAAACCTTTGATACAAATCACATTGACAAGTTTGGAAACAAAATTAGCCTACATTTACAATATCTTACTTGAAAAAAAAAAACATTTCATTAAACACATTTGCAAATGTGAAAGCAAATTACCATTTCATTAAACACATTTGCAAATGTGAAAGCAAATGAACAAAACACAAAAGCAAACTGCGAGACACATTTACATTTCACGAAACACAAAGCAAATTAACAAAACACAAAACACAAAAGCAAACTGCGAGACACATTTACATTTCACGAAACACAAACGCAAACTCCAAAAACACATTACATTAACGAAATTTCTTACGGAAGTAAGAAATTTCTTACGGAAGTGAGAAATTTCTTACGGAAGTGGTGTAGGTGCCCAACGCGTTCCTCCTGCCTGATCCGTTCCCTAATGGGGCGTCAGGAAAGCGGACGTGACGAAACAGGAAATAGTGAGGAATAATTACATACTTTCAGCGAGTGGATGAGACGGTCGATGCGGCGAGTGAAGAGCATTCATTTTTTAGCATTTATTTGATCGTTCTGAGAAAAATTGTCCGGTAACATACACACACACATGTATTGCCCGTCTTGTGGCGTTTGTTTATTCGCCTTATTCACCCGGAACGTTCTAAAGACGTTGAGGGGTACACTTCAGGGGTACATTCGGCAACGCACCAGCTGTCATAGCGCCTCACTGTTGTGTGCCCAAATGTTCGTCCTCAAAGAGAAAAAATCCTACCGTGGACAGACTTTCCACCGTTTCCACAAAGAGCAGGCACTTCGCCGTGAATGTATAAATCAAATCAAGAGGGATCTTGGTCCATATTTCAAGGTAAGATGCAAAATTATGTTCAATCATACGCATTAGCTAGCACAAATAAGCTAGCTCGCCAAACTTGTCATGACTCATGTAGCCTAATGAAGCGAATGCCTCGGTGAAATAAAAAAAAAATATGAATGTGTAATTACACAACGCTACATTTATATGATTGTTGTACCTGTACAATGACAATAAAGTTTCATTCATTCATTCAGATCGCTATTTCAAGATTATGCTTTTAATTGTGTGGTAAGCGATCCGATGGCCACTGATTTTGTGCTACAAGAACCAGTATAGGCCTACGTGTGCCAAAATCAAGTTGTTTTGCTAACGAACTAAAATGCATACCCTGGTATTTATGGTTACAGATCAACGCTGAGACCAAAGTTTGCTCTGAGCACTTTGAGAAGCAGTGTTTTGTAAAGACCGCCTGTGGTATCACAAAGCTTATAAAGGATGCTGTGCCTTCTGAGCTCTAGGAAGAGCATTACTCAGGTGAGCTTCAATCGAGCTATGTGTAAAATGTAACACCACAAAAAAAGCGTTTTTGTTTATTACGGCATCTGTGAGGCACGGGTGTGCATGTGAATGTCAACTGCTTCCTACATGTTTAGATCTGATACACTTCCCCTGTCTATAGGCCTAATATCAGCACCACGCGTTTAACATGGCGTTAAGTTATGGTGATTAAACATGTTGCATGTCAAATAGTATAACCAGACAGGGCAAAGTGTTGATGGTCCTATCGCAGTTGCTCAGATCAAAGAGCATTGACAGAGGTTGTCGAGGAAAACGCTGTTCCCTAAACGCACAACATTGGCTACGGTAAACGTCGAGGGGGGGGGGGTGGAGAATCAGAGATGGCCATGTATGGTGAGGTGATAAGAAAGTAAGCATAGCAGACAAAATAATTCCAAAATGGCAAAATATACCGGTACTCTGGGACTTGTTGCTGTATTGGAAACAGTTTTTCAAGCGGTGTTCCTCTACCCTCTGTCAGTTTCGGTACACTGAGTGTCCATGATTACTGTACTGTGTTTGTAGGCTACTGAAGTCATGGTGCCTTTGGAGTTAGTTACTCTAGTTATTACCAGTGTTGGGAAAGTTACTCAAAAACTGTAATGCATTACTGATCACATGTTACTGTCTTTTCAAAATAATCCTGTACACTACAATATTACTATGTTTAAAATGCATGGCATTACACTACTGTTACATAAATTACTTTCAAAAAGGACTTAGGCCTAAATATGAATCTGGCCATGTATTACAAACATATCAGTATCAGGGTGGTACATTTCAAATTAAGTAATTCAAATAATTTTATACAATATGGTACTAGCTGAGATATCACCTGACCTGCCACAAAAAAATGTCATCGACCCATATGCTGTACTCAACATTTTTCTAATGTTTTGTATTCTGATCTATTACAGCTGGAGCTTTCCCATGGCCAAGAGATGAACGCTAAACTTGATAGTTTTTTTTCCTCCTCCTTCCTGCCTGCACTGTACAAAAAGTCAGTAAACAAAAACAAATGATTGCATTTCACAGGTTTGTTTATTATAATTTCAAAGAGAAATGATGTATGAATAATACAAGACATTATTATATAACAACAACATTTAGTATAAGAACATTTCGTATAATATGATGATATATCATGAATATCATGTACATTTGAAGCATGAGAGATTTGTACAAATAAACATCAATTCAATGTATGTTTCCTGTTTCACTTGTGACTGAATTTTTCAGAATTTCAGAATAATGGGCCTTGGAAGTTTAACATTGCACTCACTGCCCACATCTGGTTAACAGAGCCTACTAGTGTCATGGGTATGACGCCATAAAATTTTGCTAGGATGCCGGACAATTCTGTAATCTCCTTCTCGGATATGAAGCCTGTGTACAGGTCACTAACGAATGACACCTCACCAGACGGGGCAATTCCAATCAGGCCTTTGAAATTTGGGTTGCCCTTGTAATGGGAATAGATTTTGGAGTTAAGTACCTGCAAACTAAGCATTTGCACATATATTTCTGTACAGTCTAGAATGACTCTGGTGTCTGGGTAAGTGTTTTGAAAACAAGTAGGCATACATTCATCTACTGTGGCTTTTGAAGGCCAAATGGGGAGAGATCCTAACATGAAGTATCGATAGTTAGCCCAGGTGACAAATTCTGCTCACAGTTGACTGTGACACACCAAAGCGCACCGCAAGGTCCTGCTCAGCAAACCCCTGTCTGAGGCAACAGAGAAAGAGAAAGAACTGGTCCATAGTTGCTAGTTTGGAGATATTAAATGCCTGTCTAATGACCTGTACCTCTGTTTGTCTAAGCCTTTGAGCCTGACTCCATCCTACCATGCTTGTGGCTGTGGGCTGTAGAGCCATATACACAGCTTTAAAGGTGTCATAGTCTGGGAATCCAGTGTAAAATGACATCGGACTATCATCACACTGGAATCTTGACACACTGAACACTTTATCTTTGAGTTGTGCTATTAACTTGTCTTGCTCAATGATGTGCTTGCGAGCCGCCTCAAGTTGTTCCTCTGGTGTCAGCGGTGGAACAGCATAATCATGGTACGGGTGTGGAGGAGGTACATCTGTGCTGGAGGGGCAAAAAGACAACACTACTAGTTGTGATCAAACTGTCAATTCCTAACCGGTATAAAACTGAATGCAGTAATGAGTTACAAACTATGGCACAACTAAATACAATTCATTAACTTACCTCAAGGCATCCCTTCTCACATCAGGTTGGTTCTCATCAGGCTGGTTTTCATCCACCTCCATGGAATCCGTACTGAAAAAGAAACACACAGGACAGGAGTCACAACATACACAGGGCAGCCGTGGCCTAGTGGTGGGGCAGCCGTGGCCTAGTGCAATGTTTCCCAACCTTTTTTGTCTTGTGTACCCCCAAGCCTTTTCATTGTGCCATGAGTACCCCCTAAGTCAAGTTCTATATCGCTTTCTCCATCCCAATGTAACTAAGCTCCATATGTTTGTTAAAATTAAATTTTTCCAAGTACCCCCTGCTGTGTGCTCGCGTACCCCTAGTGGTACACGTACCCCTGGTTGGGAAACACTGGCCTAGTGGTTAGAGAGTTGGTCTTTTAATCTGGGGGTTGCAGGTTCGAATACCCCTGACCTCTCCATGTGTAGATCCAGATTTTTCAAAAGTTTCCCAAAGTAATCCAAAATGGAGTAGATAGAGGCTTGGACAGGATTAACGCATTTCTCCAGTTGAGGTGGTTTATTGTAGAACGTATTTACACAAAACTTTAACTGAGGTTGTTTGCAAAATAAAAACTGTTTATAAACTTAACAAAAATAAACGATTGTACTGAAGAATATGGTCAAAACAGTGTTTGTTGCCAAGCTCCTAACCATCCACCATTTTCCACCTGTTTCCACCATTCACCTGCGCCCTGCGTCACAGGTAATGTCTCCAAATTCGTGCGTCACGTGATGCAATGGGTAGCAGCTCGGCCTCAAAGACTGTTTCCATAAAAAATGTCCATTATTTACTAAACTTCATTCAATTACTTTATATTTAATAAACAAATACCAAAAAACAAAAATATTATCTAAAAATAACCCAAAACAAAGGAATGGCTATCACATTCCGGCCCCTAATTTTTGTTCACAAATAATTACCAAAAAAAAAGAATATGTGAATAGCCAGCCATACTTCAATCATTCATCAATCAAGGAATTATTAAATGTCCACATTGTAGTCCATTTAAATGCATGTGCACTGCACATGAAAGCTCAAAAAAGGTATTGTCCCCAAAGAGAAAAATAAAAATCTTTCTTCGCAAAAATGCATAATCCATCAGGGAAAAATATAATCCATCAAAAAGGGAAATAGGATATTCCATCAAAAAACTGAAAAAAGGTTCAAAAGGTTTCAAAAATAGAATCTTCCACACAAAAAAGTTAGCAGGATCCAACCTGGAAGTAATGGTTAAAGCATTCAAGTAATAATAATAATAGCCATTTATAATGTATCAAATTATCAGTATTCCACTATATCCAAAGGCTTCTAAGCCAAACTTTAAACATTACTTCACTTCTTTTCTTAGTTTTTCTTTTCTTTTTCAAAATAACCATTAATATTCAGAAATAACTGAGGGTCAATGATTTCTACTCTGCTTCAAGTAAGAGGCAGAGTTTGGTAATGGGCCTTTCCAGTTCATTAGTTTGGGTCTTGACTCGCACTTTTCGCACAAGCCCCTTGTGGTCTTTTGTGGTGTCTGTAATGCGCCCTAGTGGCCATGAATTGCGAGGGGCAGACTCATCAACCAGCAGGACCAGGTCTCCTACTGTGAAGCTTCGTTGAGCTCGGTTCCATTTTTGGCGCTGCTGCATTATGGGAAGGTATTCTTTAGCCCACCTTTTCCAGAATAAGTCACTGATGTACTGGACTTGCTTCCAGCGCCTTCTTCCATAGCTTGAATGCTCATCGAACAGACCAGGGGAGAGAACAGGTTGCCCTTTTAACAACAGCAGGTGATTTGGTGTCAATGCCTCAAGGTCATTTGGGTCATCACTGGATGGGGTTATTGGCCTGTCATTTAATATAGCCTCGACTTCACAGAAGATTGTGCTCAGGGCTTCATCGTCCACCAACTGCTGCTTCATAACAGAGGAAAGGGTTCTTTTGACCTGCTGCACTAGGCGTTCCCAGACACCACCATGATGGGCTCCGTGCGGTGGGTTAAAGGTCCATGTAATTCCATCTTGTCTTAGGACACTTTGTATCTTGTCTTTGTTTATGTCTTTCAAAGCTTGCTTTAGCTCACGATTTGCACTTATGAAATTGGTTCCATTATCTGATTTTATGTGCATCACTTGTCCTCTCCTACAGATGAATCTTCGGATGGCATTGATGCATGAGTCTGTATCGAGGGTGTGAGCCACTTCCAGGTGAACAGCACGGGAGGCTAGGCATGTGAAGATGACGCCATATCTTTTTATGGTATTCCTCCCTCTTTTTACTTCAATAGGGCCGAAGTAATCCATTCCTACGTGAGAAAAGGGAGGGAGGTCCATAACGAGTCGCTCAGATGGAAGGTCAGCCATTTTTTGTATTCCAGGTTTTTGGCGCCTGCGACGGCATATCTTGCATTTCCCAATAATCTTTCTTGCCAGGGCATTGGCATGGGGGATCCAATATTGTCTGCGGAGTGTAGAGAGCATATGATTCCTCCCGTCATGTCCAACTTGCTCATATACACGGCGTAGGATGATCTTAGAGATGTGACTGCTTTTGGGTAAAATAGCAGGATGCTTTGCTTTCTCTGGTAATGCAGACCTGTGCAGTCGGCCACCTACTCTTAGGATACCGTCCATCATTATGGGATCCAGCTTGTACAATGAACTTGTTGCTTTTACGGCCTTGCCCTCGTTCACAAGAGAGATTTCCTCCATGTAGTGTTGTTTTTGCACATACTTTACTATGGCTTGTTCCGCCTTTTCCAAGTCATCTGCTGTGAGCTTACAGTTCATCCTTTCCTTTTTTCTTTTAGGCCGGCCTGGTTGGTTCACATTTGCTTTTTTCTTTTCGTCACATTTCTGTTTCAGGGTGTCTTTGATCTTTAGAATCCATGCTACAGCTCGCTTTAAGTCATTCCATTTGGAGAAGTAGGCGAGCAATTTGGAGGTGGGGCTAGATTCCAGTGGCAGGACAGCTGTGGCATGACTGAAAACTTCCTTCTTCAGTTCAGGGTCATTCTCTGGAATGTCATGTGTGTTCTCCATCACTTCCGGCCATTGCGTATTGCTTTGCAGGAAAGGTGGGCCATTGAACCACACTTGGGACTGTAGGAAGTTTTGCACTGTTAAGCCACGTGAGGCTGCGTCAGCTGGATTCTGCTTGGAAGGAATGTGTCTCCATTGCTCCACCTTCGTCAATGAATGAATCAGAGCGATGCGGTTTGCTACATAGGTCTTGAATCTTTTTGTCCTGTTGGCAAGGTATTGCAACACAGTCATGCTGTCTGACCAGAAGACTGAGTCTGAGAGTGGGAGATGCAGTTCTGTTTTCAGCATGTGATCCAAGCGTGCAGCCAGTACCGCTGCAGCAAGCTCCATTCTCGGAATGGTTGTGGTCTTGAGTGGGGCCACTCTGCTTTTTCCAAAGGCGAATGCCACATGTACATCACCTCTTTCATTTGTGAGTTGCAGGTAGGACACAGCGCCATAGCCCACCTCACTAGCGTCACAGAAGTGGTGCAGTTGTGCAGAAGTGATCTGACTAAAGCCTGGGAGAATGAGGCTTCTGTTGACTCCGAGGGTGCCTAGGAGATGGAGTGTGCTATGCCAGCTTTCCCAGGTACGAGCGATGTCATCAGGGATTTTCTCGTCCCAGCTCAGTTTTAGCTTACACAAGCTTTGCACAATCTGCTTTGCCACAAGTGTGATGGGGGCTAGGAAACCTAGGGGGTCATAAATAGAACAGGTGACTGAAAGAATGCCTCTTCTTGTTAGCTGGTGTGGCTTTATGGCTATACTGAAGGTGAATTGGTCATTTTCCACGTTCCACTGAGTTCCAAGGGCTCTTTCCATTGGTAGCTGTTCATTGCTAAGATCCAGTGTTTGCACATCCTTGGCTCTGTCTTTTTCAGGGATGGCAGAGAGGACTGTGCGATCATTACTTATCCACTTGTTTAGGTGAAATCCTCCTTTGGCGCACAACTCACTCAGCTGGTGTATGAGTGTGAGGGCCTGCTCTGTGCTGTTCACTGCTTTGAGGCAGTCGTCAACATAAAAGTTCTGCATGATTGTGTTTGTGACATCCTCAGGGTATTCATGGCGATGGTCATTGGCTGTTTTTTGCAAGGCAAATGTCGCACAGCTGGGCGAGGATACGGCACCAAAGATGTGCACCAGCATTCTGTGCTCCACTGGCTCTTTGGTGATGTCCCCATCAGGCCACCAGAGGAAGCGCAGGAAGTCTGCATGTTCTTTTGCCACTCGCACCTGATGAAACATTCCTTCTATGTCTGTGATGAAGGCGACAGGGCCCAAGCGGAAGCGGAGCAGAGCACCAAGGAGTGTGTTTGTCAAGTCGGGTCCTTGCAGAAGTTCATTGTTCAGAGAAGTTCCACCATATGCTGCAGCACAATCGAAGACCACACGCAGCTTGTTTTTGCGTGGGTGATAGACACCATGGTGGGGCAGGTACCAGACGTTGCCAGATTCTGTCTGCAGTTCATTCTCTGGAACAATTTCAGCTTGCCCTTTTGTCATTACATCATTCATGAAGGCCTTGTATTCATTAAAGAATTCTGTGTTCTTTTGGAACTTTCTCACCAGGCTCTGAGCTCTCTGTTGTGCTATTTTCTTGTTGTTGGGCATGTTCACGTTGGCTGCGCGAAATGGCAACTTAAGGTGGTAGTGGCCACCTTTCAGCTCAGCAGAGTTGTTGGCAATTTTCAGGAATTGTTCATCCTCTTGCGATGGCTCAGGCTTTTCAGAGTAGTGTTGGTCCATGAAATCTTGGTTGTATTGCTTCATCAACATGTTTTCCAGGTTGGCCACGGATATTCTATTGACTTGAACACAGGGGCTATCAGAGTCATCACAGCCAAGCGGCCCGTTAATGACCCAGCCAAGAATAGATTTCACAGCATATGGACCGGAACCAACACTGTTGATCACTTTCCAGGGTTCTAGGGCTTTTGGAACGTTTGCTCCGATGAGTAGACCAATGCCTGCATCAATTGTAGTGATGTCGACTTCCTCCAGGTAAGGCCATTTTTTGATGTCAGTTGCTTTTGGAATGTTTTCATTTGTCACAGGTATTGTTGCCTGTGTAAACACATTGGGCAGCTTTAGAAAAGAGTCACTGTTTAATGCAGCCACTTCCAAACCTGTCACCTCTTGGCTGGTGACGGCCTTTTCTTCCCCCATTGTTTTCAGTATTATTTCCATTTTTCTTCCAGGTGCATGCAGCTGCTTGGCCAGCTCTTCTGTGCAGAAGGTGGCCGAGCTTCCAGAATCCAAAAAGGCATATGTTTGTATGATTTTTGTTCCATTTGCTAGCTTCACTTTCACGGGTACGACTGAGAGGACACAGTCTGGCTTGCCGGCCCCAGTATGGCTACCAGTGGCCATTGAGAGCACTGCATCTGGACCGGTTCCTTTTGTGGGTTTTGTTTGTTTGTCTTTTACAGATATATGCAGAAGTGTTGGGTGGAGTTGTTGACACAGACTGCATGACAGGCGATTTGTACAGGTTTTACTTATGTGTCCACGTTGCAGACATCCATAGCATATTCCTTTTGATTTTAAGAATTCCACTTTCTCCTTGTTTTGTTTTGCTTTAAAGGTGTCACAGCCTTCTAGTGCATGGTCGTTATGGCAGAGTATACATGGCTTACTGAATGCACTGATATCACTTTGATTTGAGGATGGTTTGTTATTGTTGTGCTGTGATGTTGCCATGGGTTGCAATGATGTTGCAAAGTTGCTCTGCTTACTTGCATTGGACCTGGTGAAGATCCTTTTTTGCTGTGGCGCCGTGGTTCCATCCAGGGTTTTCTGTGTCTGTGGGCTCGGTGTCTCGCCGAAGATGGGGTCCAGCATGATTCGTGATTGTTTGTCCATAAAGGCGATTAAATCATTGAATGTGGGTCTCTGCTTGTGTTTATCATAAATGTTGCTGGCAACACTTCTCCATTTGTCCCTAAGTTTAAATGGCAATTTGGATGCAATTATTTTTAAACTAGCAGGCGCTTCCAGATCAGAACCATAATTCATATCTTTCATTGTGTTATGGCAACTTTTCAGAAAGATAACATATGACCTCAGACTTACAGCATCTTCTGCCCTAATGGCAGACCACGTCATTGCTTTGTCTAAAAATGCTGAGGAAATTTTGAATGGGTTTCCAAAATGCCACTCAAGCTGCGCCTTTGCCTCTTTATAGCCATCTGCTGGCGGAAGGTGGAAAAAGCTGCGCACTAGGTTTTTCGCCTCGCCAGCAGTGTACTGCTCTAGAAAATAAAGGCGCTGTTGCGCGTCATCAGTTTTGCGTTCGATTAACTGTTCGAATGATTTGATGAAAGATTTGTATTGTAGGGGGTCTCCATGGAAAACAGACACCTGGCGTTGTGGGAGTTGTGACAAGTCCTGTTGCTTCAGCATAAGTTCCGAAATCTCGTTCTGCCTTTTCATAATGTCTACGATTGGGTCATTGCTGGGCACTGGTGTCGGTTTTAAGGATGATCTTAGTGCTGGTTGGGGCCTTTGGGGCATTGCCAATGGGCTTTGTGTTTCCAATTTAGGCTGCGTGGGGATTGCTTTTACGTTTGGCAAGCTGTATTCTCCGTCGGGTGTTTTTACTTGGGTTTGGCGTTTTTTTGTTGTCGTGGGGATTATATATTGAGTCGATGTGCCAGATGGAGTGGCGGGCAGTTGGTCAGTTTCAGAGAGGGCTTTAATTGTGGCTGCGTTTTGTGCCATTTTCACCTGTAGTTGATGCCTTTCCTTTTTTGATTTTATCTGCAATTCTTCTATGTCCAATTCTAATTGTCGATCCATGGAGTCAGCTTGCGCTTCCAGCCTTGCTTGCTCCACGCGCGCATCGGAGAGCGCGTCGGATATTTTACTGGCCCTACTTGACACTTTACTCTGTGGCTTCCTTGCAGCTTGTGAAACGCTGTCATAGGGTGACACGGAATCGACAGCAGCACCTGCACCAGCACCATGATTTGTTTTTGGATCTAAGTCATCGGGTTCCACCACATCAGCCCTTAACCATATGTCGATGTCTTGTATAAATTCACCGAAGCTGACAATCTTTGGCTCGAACCAGTCACTATGGTCGAGGCCTCTTTCCTCCTCTGGCAATAAAGACTGGACACGTTCATGTAATTTTCCAAAATCATCCATGAAGCTCAGAAATTTAGAAAGCTCCTGTTCCACTTCGTCTCTTGTTTCTCCAGCCTCCAGCAAACCGTTAATGTCTTTGCGCTTTCGCGTTAATGCGCCCAGTTTTCCTCTGCGTGAAAGCATTAATTTGTACAATTCCCTTTCTTTGTCAATCATTATCTGTTCCTCCTCCGCATTATCTTCTGATATTTCAGGCATTGTCTGTACATACTGCACATTTTCTTCTTCTGCCTTTTCCATGTTTAATCCTTTTCATTAATGTTCTTAAATGTCCAGCAGCATCAATTCCAAAAGTTTTCGAAGACAAAGGGGATTTAAAAGCGCCGCCCGACGTTGGGCTACTTCCTTGTTTTACTCACAGTCTTTCCTTGTTCGATTTTCCAGCTTGTTTTAGATCTTGTCCAAGGTTCCAGCATCCGAAAGAATTAATCCAAGACTGTTTTGACTTTTGTAGATCCAGATTTTTCAAAAGTTTCCCAAAGTAATCCAAAATGGAGTAGATAGAGGCTTGGACAGGATTAACGCATTTCTCCAGTTGAGGTGGTTTATTGTAGAACGTATTTACACAAAACTTTAACTGAGGTTGTTTGCAAAATAAAAACTGTTTATAAACTTAACAAAAATAAACGATTGTACTGAAGAATATGGTCAAAACAGTGTTTGTTGCCAAGCTCCTAACCATCCACCATTTTCCACCTGTTTCCACCATTCACCTGCGCCCTGCGTCACAGGTAATGTCTCCAAATTCGTGCGTCACGTGATGCAATGGGTAGCAGCTCGGCCTCAAAGACTGTTTCCATAAAAAATGTCCATTATTTACTAAACTTCATTCAATTACTTTATATTTAATAAACAAATACCAAAAAACAAAAATATTATCTAAAAATAACCCAAAACAAAGGAATGGCTATCACACCATGGCTTAAGTGCCATTGAGAAAGGCACATAACATTGCTCACTGACACATTGCTCCAGGGACTGTAACCATACCCTGACAAATATGGTAATAACTAAGTCAACAATGCAAACAAATATATCTCCAGCACATATATTAATTCCCCAGTATTTTGTCTAAATTTAAATGTATTCCTATGGCAAACTATTCTCCGTTTTTTAATTATTATTAAAGAGGTTTGGTACACACATGTCAGTATAACAATATAACAGCTGTAGGGCTACTTAATCAAACCATAAAAGCAAAGAATGTATTTGTATACCCTGGCTAACCATTTTTCATTCAAATGTCAATTTGTTAGGCCGCACCCACCAAGCAACCATACCAAATGGAATCACATAATCAAGGGCCGTCAAACTTATCGCAGCACGGCACCAGTTTGAAAATGCATTGTCTGAAGGGTTAATTTTAGGTTATGCCAGACACCGTTTAAAATAATGCAAATATTCAAACACTTGGGCTGCGCAGTCAATGTATGATTAGGCTACGACTTCCAGGTCTACTTCCAGTAACCGGGGTACGATAGAACACAGCCTGCATTCGTTTGATGAAATTAAGCAAGTTAAAGGAATCCTACTGCACAGTGCTACTGGTGTTGTGCTCTAAAGCGACTGCCTGCAATAAAACAAATTACTCATGGACTGCTCTCTTGTAACTCTAGACGACAGAGGGTTAGCTCCATGAAATTCACTACCTGGCACCCTACATTTTGGTGAGTAATGCCCTTAGCAATCCAGACATACAGGGGGCAGACACATTCTCGCAACCCCGTAGTTATAAGGCATTGCAAGACGGTGATTATCCCCTGTAAGTCAGGATTGTGAAGGGCATTACTCACCAAAATGTATGGGTGATGATAGTGGAAGGTGCCAGGTGTATGTGCAGTGAATTTGATGGAGCTAACCCTCTGTAGTCCAAACAGAGTTACAGGGGGGCAGTCCATGAAGTCCTCCGTTTTATGGCAGGCAGTCGCTTTAGAGCACAACACAGGCAATCATGCATCCAGAATGGGAGATAGAAATTCTTTCTAGGCCCCCTTCATATTGGCGTACATCAGTTCCATCACATACCAAGCAGGTGGAAGAAATATGTGGTCAGCAGCACACTGGCCTATGCCAGAGCAGTCTAATATGAGAGTTACGTCACTCCCATAGACCTCTATGGTCCAATCTTTCCACAGCAATGGTGGCTCTCAAGGAGCCTCATGGAGCGTTTTACACAAAAATCTCCATTGACTTGAGTTCCAATAGAAGTAGGCTAGTTACTTTAGCTCTGGGCGGTGGCCGTAGCACACAGACAATGTGGTAAACATTCTTTGTTTGTTATGTAATGGTTCTGTGTTGGTCTACACAGCGAACACATAGTTGCTGTTTAGAAATATTTTAACCTAAGTGAATCACATCACCAACTGACTTCCTGGTCCCAAGTTGGCACAACTCTCCTAATGGACGGCTCTGGACCTATGCCATTAAGAGTATTACTGCAAAAGAGGAAAGCGGAATGCACCAAAAAGTGCGCCTCTTGAGAGAAAGAAAAGTGAAAGTGAAAGCCCATTGGGAAACTCCAACTCCCATTGTCATTGTGACACAGCCATGGCCGTAGCCAGGAATTTGAAATAAGGGAGGTCCATAGTGCACGCGCAGCGCACCACACATTTTTAAAGGTGCACTGTGTAGGATGTTGCCCGGAGTATCTATTGTAACTATGTTGCTCATTGAAACTATGCTGTTTTTTTGTGTGCCAATTTTGGTCTTTTCATGAATATTTGCTAAATAATGAACTAATATTTACTAGTATGACCACAGTTTACAGTATGTTTTGCAGCTGAAAAGATTTCTGGAGAAGATCCCCTTTTCATGTATGAAAAATATTATTTTCTCTAAAAATAAGGGAGGTACCTCATATGTGGCTACGGCCATGGACACAGCACTCCACAGCACACAAGTGAACACTGCACACTGCACACAACGAAATTGCATTCATGCCTCACCCTTGCAAGGTGGCAGCCCTCAGTGGCACCCCATGGGGAGCAGTGCGGTGGGACGGTACCATGCTCAGGGTACCTCAGTCATGGAGGATGGGGGAGAGCACTGGTTGATTACTCCCCCCACCAACCTGGCGGGTCGGGAGTCGAACCGGCAATCTCTGGGATGCAAGTCTGACGCCCTAACCGCTCACCCATGACTGCCCTGCTCTAGTCTCCCTGTCTGGGATCATAACTTTACTGTAGGGCCTAATCCTCTAGCTTGAATAAAATGAAAGTGTCAGCTAAGTGAAATGTAATGCAATGTAATAACATCACAGTTTGAAATCTTTGGCTCATGACTCAGGAGGACATGATCAATGCAAACAAATATATCTCCAGCACATACATTAATTCTCCAGTCTTTTGTCTAAATTAAAATGTATGGCTAACTATTCTCAGTTTATTATTATTATTAGAGGGTTGGTAAACACATGTCAGTTGAAAATTGACTGAACAAACTAACCTAGGTCTGCGAATGGCTCCTCTTTGGCCTCTCTTAAGTCCAGGCGAACAAAGTTGGCACAGCATCCTTTATAAGCTTTGTGATTCAACGGGCGGTCTTTACAAAACACTGCTTCTCAAAGTGCTCAGAGCAAACCTTGGTCTCAGCGTTGATCTGTAACCATAAATACCAGGGTATGCATTTTAGTTCGTTAGCAAAACAACTTGATTTTGGCACACGTAGGACTATGCTACTGGTTCTGGTAGCACAAAATCAGTGGCCATCGGATCGCTTACCACACAGTTAAAAGCATAATCTTGAAATAGCGATCTGGAAACATCATATAAATGTAGCGTTGTGTAATTACACATTCATATTTTTTTTTTATTTCACCGAGGCATTCGCTTCATTAGGCTACATGAGTCATGACAAGTTTGGCGAGCTAGCTTATTTGTGCTAGCTAATGCGTATGATTGAACATAATTTTGCCTCTTACCTTGAAATATGGACCAGGATCCCTCTTGATTTGATTTATACATTCACGGCGAAGTGCCTGCTCTTTGTGGAAACGGTGGAAAGTCTGTCCACGGTAGGATTTTTTCTCTTTGAGGACGAACATTTGGGCACACAACAGTGAGGCGCTATGACAGCTGGTGCGTTGCCGAATGTACCCCTGAAGTGTACCCCTCAACGTCTTTAGAACGTTCCGGGTGAATAAGGCGAATGAAGCAAAGGCCACAAGACGGGCAATACATGTGTGTGTGTATGTTACCGGACACTTTTTCTCAGAACGATCAAATAAATGCTAAAAAATGAATGCTCTTCACTCGCCGCATCGACCATCCACTCGCTGAAAGTATGTAATTATTCCTCACTATTTCCTGTTTCGTCACGTCCGCTTTCCTGACGCCCCATTAGGGAACGGATCAGGCAGGAGGAACGCGTTGGGCACCTACACCACTTCCGTAAGAAATTTCTCACTTCCGTAAGAAATTTCTCACTTCCGTAAGAAATTTCTTACTTCCGTAAGAAATTTCGTTAATGTAATGTGTTTTTGGAGTTTGCGTTTGTGTTTCGTGAAATGTAAATGTGTCTCGCAGTTTGCTTTTGTGTTTTGTTAATTTGCTTTGTGTTTCGTGAAATGTAAATGTGTCTCGCAGTTTGCTTTTGTGTTTTGTTCATTTGCTTTCACATTTGCAAATGTGTTTAATGAAATGTTTTTTTTTTTCAAGTAAGATATTGTAAATGTAGGCTAATTTTGTTTCCAAACTTGTTAATGTGATTTGTATCAAAGGTTTTTTTTTTGTCAGATCATTGAAATGTATTTTAGATTATTTGTAATGTATTTTAGATTTGTTTTTTGTTTTGTTTGTTGTACATTTATTAATGTGTTTTATGAAATAGTAATTCGTTTTTTAAAGATGAAAGTGTGTAATGCAAATGTAATTTTGTTTTCAAACTTGTTAATGTCAGTTGCCCTATGTGTTTTGTAGAGTTGTTTTTACATTTGTTAATGTGTTTTGTGAAATGTCAACTTGTTTTCAATATGTAAGTGTGTATTCTCAATGTAATTTTGTTTTCAAAGTTGTTTATTTGTGTTGTATAATGTAAACATTGATTGCACTACTGGGCCACCGTAGATAATAATATTGCAGTTAGATCAAACCAACTTGAATGTCAAGTGATAGCTTAGATGCCCTATGTGGCAAGAGACACTAGATTTACACTAGATTTATGTCAGATAAATATTAAATGAGAGCACCCTTTAAACTTAGAATCACTGAAAATAGGCAAATACCAGTACTCCTTTAAACTTAAATACTTCTCAGAATTCCTTAATAAAGTTAAACACTTATCCTGTAAACATTCAAATAGCAAAGGCAACAAAAATGTAGAATAATCAGAGAAGTTATCACATTAAACACAGTAGTTACACTTCAAACATTCAAGCAATGAAATATGCAAGTCCTTCACTTATCCTTATGACGAGTGCAATCAGTCCGACTGAATCTTCAAACTCAAAAAGTCCTTTTAGCAGTTGTAGAGGCTACTCCACGTCTTCACATTTAAACTTGCTTCAAACGTGCTTCACGTTGGCATTACCCCACGACTGTCTTTGGTTACCGGTAGGTTGCAAACTGTCCTTTGACGAGTGGCTCCTCCGAAACCTCGAACATCACAGCTCCGACGACGAGAGACGAGGCGCTCGTGCAGGCTCCTTGCTGGCTGCTGGTCACGCTCTCCCCTCGTGCCGCGGTGGCTGAGTTCTCACTGTAATTCCCTCTCAAGTCGAAAATGACGAAACCAAGTTGCTCTTAAAGTTACGGGCTTTAATGACATAAAAGCTTCAGTGATGCCACGGATGCCGTGAGAACTGTTAAGACATACAGACAAAAAAGCAAAATAAAATACATTATCTCCGTGTAAAGACATCAAAGGAAACAACGCGACCATACAGGCATGACTCGACATGAATTTCACCACGTTACATCTCTTCAGTCAAAAACAATTACAGTCACAGAAAACAGAAAATACACCTCATTGGCCGCTTTCCCTTGAGAGACAATTAGGTTATCTTCTTTCGTCCTTTATGCACTATGCACTTTATTCAGTCTTTTTTTATCGTCGCTGATCTTAGGCAGAGGAAACCGCGAGGTGTCTGCCTGCTAGTAGCTTAGTCCAGAACCTTCTAATCAACAGGTAGCATCTCTCAAAAGTAACACCCCGTCAACCCGTGGCTGCAAACTTTGGTTCCCCCCTTAATTAAGATGTTCCCCCATATCAGAGCAAACAATATACATGAAATATATGAAATTATGCTTTTAATATTAAACCTTTATTACTAGAAATGTATATATTTATGAACTCTATATTTTAACTTAATATTTATTAATCTATTATTTATTTATTTATTTATTCTGACTTCGATGGCAGCTACACATACCTTTCAAATACACACATGCAGTCTCATGCACTGCACACTGTACTGATGTGCATTTTGTGCTGTTTCATATATTAATTTCATGCAGTTTTCATTTCATTTCATACCATCTCATTTTACTACTTTTTGCATATGCACAGATTTGTTTTAACAGCCAGTCCAACAGCACACAAGAGACATTCTCATAGAACTTCATATCTATGACACTCTTTGAGGTCACAGAATATGAGGGCTCGTATGCAGTCATACACTGTATCATCTTATAGTGTACACATGCTCTAAACAAAATGGGAATTTCACATTATTTAAGAAAGCAAGACATTTTGTATGCATTGTTCTTATGAAAGTAGTGCACACATGATGGTAAAGCTGAGTAGTTAACAATAAGATGTGCATATTTATTTTTAGAGGAGGGTCTCAGACAGCCTCCTATAGTATTTGGTGATTAGGTGACATAGTGTTCTCCAATATTACACAATATTAGCTCAGGTTTGTGGATGGTGATTAGGTGGGCATTCCCAATATGCAACCTTGTGCCCTCCACTTGTGCTTGTGGCCTCACCCCGCCTCCTGGCCCAGCCTCCGTGGACAAAACAATAAAGTATTCCCACTGTCAGCCTACCCACAACAACTGTTTGGGGAGTATTCTTCATTCTTTTAGTAGAGAAAGTGCGCTCAACTCCGAAAAGTTTCTTACAAGGTCTTTGGGTGCAAGAAACAGCAAAGTTCATGTGTAGTAAAAAAAAAGCTGCACTCCTGAATCAGTTTCTTGCAGTGTTAATACTGGGTTAGCATGGCAGACAGACAGACGTTTCGGCCTAAGCCTTCTTCAGCGTCTTAGGCCGAAACGTCTGTCTGTCTGCCATGCTAACCGTATTACAGTTTTTCTCAATTGGTTTTGTACATTTCTCACAACAGAAGAATGATTCTCAAAAGTCTTTGTTCAATTGTGACTTCCTGGTGTTACCTGTGCAGTGTGCACATGGTCAAATCAGTTTTTCATTGTTTTCGGCATATAGCAAATGCTCTCGTCCACCATGCCATGGCTGTGTACAATTCTCAGTGATTTCGTACATTATCAATTGCTTTTGTCATATCACTCAAAAAGCTTTGTCACTGAATGCATGAAACTCTCAATCTTATCTGATCAATGTAATATAAAACTGAATTTACAACATTTCCCATCCAAAACAGCATTTCGCTTCAGAAAAGATCCTCAAGAGTGTACTATTCAATTGACAACATGAGAAATTGATTTGACTAGCTTGTCCATACACTATGACACAATGACTAACCATTCTGCTGGCACTGATACGTTTATTGACACAAAAAAACTTGGTTTTGAAAGACAAATAAGGGTTTTGAGCAAGAGACTCGGTTTTGCAGGTTATCCACCGTGTTTTGCCATTTGTTAAAGCTGTTTTGAGAATGAATATTATGTTTTGCAAATTGCGAGAGAGATTCGAGAAATGTACAAAACCAATTGAGAAATACTGTAAAACAGTAAGACACTGATTCGGGAGTGCGGCTATTTTACTAGACATGAGTATTCTTCATTCACCATCCAGTTTGCAAATGAGAAAATGACAATAAATTACAATAAGCTTTAGCGTGATATTGAAATATAATGCTGTTGTCAGTGATGTCATCATGACATATTACTTCCTGGTACGAGGCCACAAGCACAAGTGGAGGGCACAAGGTCGCATATTGGAACGCACTAGGTAACATATGTGTGTGTGAGTGAATGTGTGTGTGTGTGTGTGTGTATGTGTATGTGTATGTGTGAGTGTGTGTGTGTGTGTGTGTGTGTGTGTGTGTGTGTGTGTGTGCGTGTGTGTGTGTGCGTGTGTGTGTGTGTGTTTGTGTTTGTGTGTGTGTCACATATGGACATCTCCCTGCATACCACATTCATAACAGCTTTAAAGTTCCCATGGCATGAAATTTACATGGTCCTTTGGTGCTTTGTATGGGTTTGCGGGGGTGTCAGGATGCTATATCCGCAATTTTTATCAAAACAATGCTGAAATGCGCCATTTAGGCCTCTTTGTTGAAAAGTCTCCTCTCCCTGTGCGTCGATCTGTTAATTATATGCAACAGGAGGAGGAGGGGGGCAGGAGGGGGAGTGTCGTTGATGAGCAGGGGCGGAGCCGCGGGCTAAAGCTGCGTTGTTGTGGTGGTGCAGCAGGTTAGCTGTTACCTCGAGTTAGCAATTTGCCCTAGTTAGCAATGGCACGTCCAGCACCTGATGGAACTTACTCTCGCTTGTTTTGACCCAAAGATGAAACAAACTATTGCCTACCTGCTCATGGGCTTCAGCGCAGGATGCCTCAGAAGGGTGAGTTTGAAATGTTATGTCTGCAATTTGAATTTGTTGAATGGGTAGTTCTGAAGCACTGTTACTTGCCAGTGAGTTTGTAATTACAGCAGCAATCATTCACCACGCAATGACCTGGCAAGTCACCATCATAAATTACAATATTCTTTTTTTAACTTATGAGCAAACAACCCCATTTGATGTGTGTGTGTGAGTGATGCACGTTACTGGCATCGCAACTGTCTCTAAACCCAGCAACTTTCTCAGTGTGGATGGTTAGCTTGCAATTGCAAGTCCTTCCCCTTTGTAATGTTATGATGCAACACAAATGTGGTAAAAATGTTATAAATGAACGAGAGGGTAGTTGTCAGGTTATAGTAGACTTTTTACACCTTTGTTTACAACATTGTTCTGTTTCACCACTGCAATGCTTATCATGTATCACAAGTCTGTTTGAGGAGGGTGGTGTATTACATGACAAAAGGGTACCGGTACTCTATACTAGTTATGATGTATGCACTTCCTCACCATCGGCTGATCATAAAATGTGTCTACATACAACTTGGCTGCATTTGAAGAGCACCCCTTTTCACTGTCTGTGCTGGAGAATAGCCAGCTTTCCTTTGTCCAATAGCCTACATGGCATTCTAAAAATGCATCCATTATGTCTTGTATTCCAGTGATCCCCAACATTTTTGCCCTGTGTACCCCCTAATTAATTTAGTCATATCATGAGTACCCCCTCCTTCATGCTCTATATCAGGGGTGGGCAACTTTCATGATAAGGAGGGCCACATTTTTTTCATTGTGAACATTGGAGGGCCAGATGACTGCGGATCTGACTGCAGCTTGCAGATTCGAGGTGCAGTTGGTTGCTCAGTGGCCGCCGAAAAAGTTTGGAAGCAATAGGAGTGTTCTCTGTCAGCCAACAGTGTAATTTTAACAGATTAACTCAGTAGTGGTTTAAAAAAGAAGTTTGTTCATTATAATTTAGTATGTAATAAGTATGGTTTATCTATGGGCCGCACTTAGTAAGGAGGCGGGCCACATGTGGCCCCGGGCCTCCAGTTTCCCATCCCTGCTCTATATGATCCTCTATACCAATGTGAGTGCACTCCATACATTTGTTAGTATCACATTTTCCACGTACCCCTACTGGTACACCACGTACCCCTGGTTGGGAAACACTGTTGTATACAATGGTGAAATAGTCCATGCTCTGTTGACATCACATTTATCCATAGTTGCCAGTTAAGTTTCCATTGTGAAAATCATTGCATCATCTCATGTTTACCTGAGAGTAACCTGGCTGTCAGTATCAGAAAACTCCTTATTTTGTAATAAGGTTAGATGCTAGTGTGGAAACTGAGACAATGCCTACAGAAAGAGATAACATTATGCTGCCTAGCTCAGGTCGCATTACTTTCATTTGACACCATCTGTGCATAGAGCAAACTTGCCATGTCTTATCTTTATCAGATCACTATAACTTGGAGAGAAGGCAGGAGAGCCACAATGCATGCTGGAACTTTTTGTACAGAGTTCAAGATCACCATAAGCGGCTAATTCAATTATGCAGACAGTGTGAAGACAGTGTGCAAATTTATTTACAACAGCATCAAGAATATTAAATTGGAACATGTGAATATTTTATGGAAGGCAAATATTGTACTGAAAGAAGAACAGCAATAACAGTCTCTGTAACCATCTTTTCTATTTTTCCAGCCGTTTCAGGCATTTGTCCAACAGTGATTCGAGTGTCGTCTTGCATATCCATGCCGAGTTCCCCGATGAAGGACGTTGGAACCTCGATACAAGGCTGGCGGTGACCTCCTCTGGCTGGCTCGTCTGAACTGTGCTGACTTGTCTTCTAGGGCACCAACATTGCATCAGTCGCAGGGTTTCTGAAGACCTTTCCACACAAAGCCTACAGGAAAAGCAAAATATTGTTTAGAATGCTATGTCATTTTGGAATTATTGAAGTAACACTATTAAAATGTTATGTCAGAATTAGTTGAACTGAATTCTTTTCAAATCTTACCAAAGGTTGGATTAGCTTTTGATGTTTGCCAGTGGTTGGTGTGCATTTTCATTCTAGAGGACAGCCATCTGTAAGAAGCGTCTGCAAGTACAAAAGACAATGTGTGAACAGAGTGTCCCTCTTATTTTTCATTTGGTCAAGATGGTGAGGGTTAGCCAGTTTCAAGGACAAACCTCGTTATTGTCATTGGAAAGGATATGAAGGGCTCCTTCCTAAAACACTGCAAGAGCCATTTCATACTAATGCCATGAATTGTATTGTATAGTTATAATTACATCAAGTCAAGTATCACCTGAAACCGTGTGTGTGTGTGTGTGTGTGTGTGTGTGTGTGTGTGTGTGTGTGTGTGTGTGTGTGTGTGTGTGTGTGTGTGTGTGTGTGTGTGTGTGTTACATTGCCTTGTAAAGCAAATATAGACATCTCAACAGAAGAGTGTTTTCAGGGGGCATAGTCAAGGTATCCACTCCATTATCCAAACTCATGTCTTCTACTTGGGCTTGTGGCCCAACAACCTAGCATCCATGGAGAAAATAAGTTTCCCTGCTATGCACAACAACTAATCAGAAAATGACATTTGAATTGATCTTTTGTGAGTTGTTTAATTGCCCATCTATCAGCATACCACATCATATTTTACAAGGCCACAAGCACAAAGGAGGATGGGAGTTTGGATAGTGGAAAGGAAACAAGGTAGGCCTACATGTTTTGCCATTTAGTGTAATCCTGCTTTAAAAAAGAAAAACAAAAAAAAAATCAGGCGCTAGAACAACAAGATCCATCTTCTCACCTGCACAGCATATAAGGAAAGACAACATTCTTTGGAGCAACTTGTTCCAGTTAGACAGATGCTGAGGCACTCAAGGTTGCATTTTTTTTTACTTTTTTATTTGGCTACATGTACCGCACCACCACAGCCAACAAAAAGGGTTTACTATAAATTGTGTTTTCACCAACAACGTTTAAAAATGCCTTGTTTTCAACCACAGGACCCTCCTTGGTCAACCAACGAAATGTTGAGCAATTTGGTCTTGTTAAATTGGTGTGTAATAGAATAATTGTCAACATCACATTCCTTGTTAGCTAGCTAGCTGGATGCCTGTGTTATTTGACGGCAGGGTGGCTAACATAGCCGCTAGCCCGGTCATCAAGGTTTCATTTCCATCGAAACTATTTAGTTAATTGTGCTCATGCTTGATGTACATGTAAGTTCAAAAGACCATGGTCATATTTTACAGTCGATTTCCCAAGAAAAACAAGACAGAGTATGGCTATTGCTTTTGTAGCAGTGTAGCTTCCATGGCTAATGTATGGGGGTTTTCCCCCACAGCTAATACTGCAGGCTAGACAGACACTGTTATACAGACTGGAAGCTTTTCATGACTTACTTGTTCAGGAGGCTTGGTGGTATTGATCCAGACTTCAGCGTCAGGTGTTGGCCATAACTTGCTCTGTATTGTCCCAGATTGTGAAAGCATTAGTCCGGAAAATGTTCCCTCAGACATTGAACAGGCACGTATGTGGTGTTCTGCTGGTATTTATAGAGTTTTCAAATGAATGGGCGTGCTAGTGGGTGGAGAGAGGGCGTGGACGAGTTGAGAGCGAACTAGGGCAGGACGTCATCTCGGGCACACACGAGCTTTGCGTCAATTGGATGCTGTGTCAGAGTTTGTTTACAAACTGGGAGGAACCTCCAGCACAGCTCGGTGTACACAGTAACACATTGCAAACCACTGGGATGGCTTCAGGAGGTCAGAGTAACTCATTTTAAGGCCAAAACATCATAAGGTCAAAATTTTACGCCATGGGCACTTTAATACACTTTGCATGGAAAATTCATGACTTTTTCATTAGACACTCATACCAAAACGTTCATGAACATGGAAGATGAAAGGACAGAAACTTGTCCAAATGAAAGATAAACAAAGCAGTATTGCAGGTTAGATGAGGGGGTTATATTCAGCTTTTATATTCAAATTTTGACAAGTTTATGTCCTTTTGTCTACCATGTTTATGAAAGGTTTGCTAGAATGTCTTATACGAAACAGTCGTGAATCCTTCATGCAAAGTGAAGCTGCTATGCAACAGCTGCTATGAATGTGTTATGCAGTGACACGCCAAGTAAAGTGTAATATATTATTTTAAACTAATATTTCATACTAAAGTCTGGATTACTCGGCTTTATTTCTGAACCTATTACACAGGATTGATTAAGTTAGCTAAAGTTTCATTAGATCAACCATGGCTATACTGATTAGGGATATGGTATTAAGATCAGAGGTTTGCAGGTTCGAATCCCCTTTCCTTACACTTCCATCTACACCAGTGGTTCCCAACCTATGGGTCGGGACCAAACCAGTGGGTCACCAAAGATCCACAGGGGGTCGCGAAGCCCTCTTGATTTTAAGGGGTTTCATTTTAAATACCATATAGCCCATGTTGAATAAATGACAAAGCATTTAACTAATATATGCATAGAAGCAACAAAATGTTAGTGCTATTAAACATTTATTCTATATTTGACCGAAGACGAATTGAGGAATAAAATGACAAAAATGAGTTTTCGCAGGAAACAGAGGGTATCATGTGACTCCCTATCGTGCAGGCGCTTGCGCAGGTGGGTCACCAAAGCTTACAATGGTAAAAACATTGGTCCCCACCACTCTGTACCTCTCTCTACCCCTCCATCCCCCTTCCTGAAGTGCCCTTGGGCGTTACATCACATAACCCTTAGTTTATTCTGGGGACTGTAACCAATACCCTGTAAATGACTGCACATACACACACACACACACACACACACACACACACAC
The DNA here is from genome assembly GCF_034702125.1 of Engraulis encrasicolus. Lineage (NCBI taxonomy): Eukaryota > Metazoa > Chordata > Actinopteri > Clupeiformes > Engraulidae > Engraulis > Engraulis encrasicolus. Next base: position 53,879,493 of record NC_085868.1, on the reverse strand, counting down.
ACACACACACACACACACACACACACACACACACACACACACACACACACACACACACACACACACACACACACACACACACACACCCTTTGGGTAAAAGCATCAGCTACTGTAAGTGAAATATGATATAATCATTTCATTACTCAATCTAGGCAGCATGTACATTCAGGTTAAGAGGTTATATGCTTGAAATGACATACAGTAGCCTAGCATTTGTCCATAATACTGTTGAAAAAATAATCAAGCAAATGTTCGCTTTCATTAAAATATTTAACAATTGATTTAAGATTAAGCTTGGCAATTTGTTTGTTTGGAAACTTAAATGTGTTCACTATGGAAACATCTAGGTCATTAACAAAATAAATAAAATTAAAATACAGATCATTGACATTTTGCTTTTGAGAAAAGCACACTCGAAACGTAGAATCAGTTCTTAGTTTAATTTGGGGACAGCCAATACCCTGTAAATTTCCCTTTGGGTAAAAGCATCAGCTAAGTGTAGGCTAATATAATACATGGGCGTAATTTCCACGGGGGTTACGGGGGTTTTGACCCCCCCAGACTTCAAACCCTGACAATATAACCCCCCTTATATAATTGTACAACCCCCCCTATATAATTACAGTACTTGTCTTGCATGAACAACTTTACCCATTTTATGTAAAATAGTGAAAAATAGTTTCGTTCAGTTATGTTTAATCATGTTGTAATGTAACCCCCCCTGCCCCCCTTGGTATTCCCCAAATCTGCGTTAGTTGTGTACGTACTGTCCAATGGGGGAGGTAGATGGACACTCCCAACTGAGATCGCTCCCGGACGTGTAGTCCCAGGTGTTTCTATCACTCCCGGACGTGTATTCCCACCCGATTATATTTCACGTATTATCATACACTGCCACATACAAGCAATTTAGGTTTAGGGTTAGGATTAGGATTAGGGTTAGAAACAAAAAAACTAACATCAAAAAGATGTTATATGGCGGTGGGATCGATAGTCTGGCTAGTGGGAGCGAGCCGACCAGGGAGCGTCCTGCGCTGGGAGCGACAATCAGGGAATCTCTCAATGGGTAATCCTCTTCTCCACTATCCCACATTCAAACTGATTAGCGATCAGCTTTATCAAGTATTGAGCAATTGTTTTTTCTACTTTTAACTTGCAATTGCCACATGATCATGCGTGGATGCGTCTTTGGCATAAGAGACATTATTTCCGAGTGTTTTGAGAACCTATAGTGTACCACTGCCTTTCTGCCTGTCAGTTAGTTATATAGCTATTTTATGCTAGGTTACGACAGACAGCTAGTTCAATAACACTGGACGTGGCTGGCTATTTTGGACTTCGTTGATGGCTAGCACTTGGGATATTTACTCTCTCAAACCAACACATTTTGTGAAACCCTAGCAATCGGACGTCTGTTTGTTTTATTTCACGTCATTGAAGTAGTTTTTGGTTACCCCCTGTCCAGTTGCCTGCGTGATTTCCTATGATAGTATCCACTTCAAATGAGAAGCTTGTTCAATGCAGCTGAACCAAAATGCCTGTAAGTTTTTTGTAAACACATCCATTTTAAATAAGATGTATTGTGGCATTATATTTTGTTTTCAAAATCGCATTTGTTGACAACAGCCAAGCGATTACAGTTTGTTTCGCCAGTGAAGTAATGAAGAGAGAGACACGAGAGAGGGTTGGGGAGACAAGGGGTTCCTTCCTCGCGTGACACTATGCGTGGCTGTGCTTGGAGCGAGACAGAGGAGGTCCTCTCAATATTTTTGTCGCCAGTCGCTACTGTATATTTAGTTATAAAAAAAAAACAACAACAGTCAATTGTATAAATAATGGGTATGGGATATTATGTAGCCAGCAGGCTACTTTAATTTCTACCACAGCAACTTTCTTCTGATCATATGATTAACAACATGGCGAACAGCAGGAGATCCTATTTGTGCAGCATCCTGATTAGTGATTGATGGTTGGGATATGTCATTCATATTTGGCACTGCATCAAAGATTTTATCAACCATCTCTGACTGTAGCTTTATTCTGATCATATGAATTAGGCCTACTAAGCAAAGGGTAGGAATGTTTTTAATTAATTAATTAATTAACTCATCTTTGCTTTATTGCTATATGCCACATTACAAATGGAGATTTTCTGACAGCTTGACTTTAGCCTGATTGGGAAAATGCATTCTCTTAAACTCTGATGTGAGTTTGCTGCCAAGCCATTTGAACATTAACTGAGGTTTTTTTTTATATCAGGTTCAAAAACTTGATTGTGCAGGTCACCAAAGAGAGATCCAAGGCCAAGGAGGTACAGGTGATGAGAGAGAGACGGGTGTCCAGAGAGAGAGACGAGGAAGCACAGATGAGAGGGAGAGAGAAGGAGGTGACAAAGGAGGTGAACCAGTTCAAGAGATAGAGTATGAAGGTGTCAGAGGAGGTGCAGCAGTTGAAGGAGAGAGAGGCAACGGAGGAGATGTAGCAGTTGAGCAACAGAAAGGAGGTGATGGAGGAAGTGCATCAGTTGAAGACAGAGGGAGAGAACGAGGCGAAGGAGAATCGGATGACCAAAAACAGGGAGAGAGAGACAGCGCAGGAGGCACAAATGACCAGGTAACATACATAACTGTACATGCAAATACTGAAGAAAACTGTTTAGCCATTTGATTCATTTAGATGGAAATCTTGACCCCCCCAATTGTCAGCATAAAGTTACGCCCTTGATATAATATAATCATTCCACCACGTGATCTAGGCTACAATCAGGATAAGAGCTAATGGAATAGACCTCCGTTTAATGTATGTTGAATACAAAACCTCCAGGGAGCAAACTATTGGACTCACCAAAGTAGTGAAATATAGTCACTGTGCACAACATAAATTTAGCTACATTTATATGACCAGGGATATTTTTTAAAAAGGCCTACTTTATATGCATTTAAACAACTTTTCGCAAGGTTCTAGTTCACTTACATGAATTAAGATACCAGCATTTCACAAGGCTCTGAACACCTTAACATGAATGAAGAGACCAACATTTTACAAGGCCCTGGTTATATTTAAATGCATTAAGAGGCCAACATTTTACAAGGCTCTGATTAACTTTACATGCATTAAGATACCATTTTACAAGGCTCTGATTAACTTTACATGCATTAAGATAACATTTTACAAGGCTCTGATACATGCATTAAGATACCATTTTACAAGGCTCTGGTTATCTTAACATGAATTAAGAGACAATTTTACAAGGTGTTGGGTTCATATTCTGTTCCCTTGATTCTATTGCAAGATCATTATTTAAAAAATGAAAATAATGAATAATATGTACATTTATTCTTCTTAGTACCATTTAATAGTGTGTTGATATCATCCTGTCGACCAATGGCCTCTGTCCTGGGGCCTGATACACTACCCTGTGTGTGTTCCTAAGAACAGAAATCTCACCTCTGCCCTGGGCACAGGAGAGATTAACAGAAGTGTCAAAAGTATAAGTAAAAGTAAAAGTAAATTCATGGTGTAAGTACAACACTAGCACGTGATATTACATAGCAGTTACACCATTTACTCCATTGTACCTAATGAAAGGACAGATAGACTGTGGTGTTATTTTAAAAAAAAAACTAAAAAGCTAACAAGGGCCCACCACAAACTTGATCAAACCAGTGCAGAGTCAGCTCATTGTAAGACAAGTACACAGGTGTGATTGTTACTCAGATAAATCACCTGGTTTGGAAGAAATCTGTCTATTCTTTTATTCTATTTTCACTTTTACTTTTGACACCTCTGGAGATTAATCTGGCCTCAGACAATAATGTGGGAAATATGAACCTCCGCCCTGGAACCAGATAAGATTGGTTTGCCAAATGTATATTTAAAATAATGCACTATAAATCTGTGCACTGTGGAGAATTTTTTTTTTTTTGTAAGTTTTTAACAAGGACTTTTGCATTTGTATTTTAACTTTCATAATTGAAGTATAGTAGTAAATATTGATACTTGTACGTTCTTTTCTTGAGTATCAGTTTCTCACTCACTTGTACTTTTATTTTCAGAAGGCCTACACTCAAAAAAACGATTCTAGCTGGTTGTAAAATTGACACAAGTGTTGCATGCAGTTTTAACTCAATGTTGTCAGTTTAGTGAAATGAAAGTGAAAATATTGTGTTAGATTTACTAGGCAGATAGGCCTAGCCTATTTATAGATTGTGTTATGTTGAAAGAACCCAACGCAGTCAGGCAATTTCTTCAAACTACCCAGAATGCAACGCTCCAGCTTTTCAAATTGCAGGAAGGCGCGAGGAGTAAACAGACTAGTTCGCCTGCAAGGTAAGGACATCTCTTCCAATAAATCCTCAAACATGCTCTAACTCTAACCAAATGTGTAATGTGTTATCACAATCTTATTTTGCTGCTGCACATGCTATGTTCAAAGGTTGATGTTATTGATTTGCCAACATTTTTGTTGGGTAGTCGGGCAACATGCTGGATGTAGCTTTACTAGCATGTTCTGTGCAGAAACACGGTGTCCACCTTCTTGCAAAGTGTAGGAAAAGTTAAACAATATTTTAGGTTGTTTTTTTTGCTTACAGCCGCCGAGCTGGTGTTTAATGCCCTGTATTTCATGTCAAACGTGTCGACTGTGCATTGTTTGCTAGCGAGCTAATTTATTGGATGCCTGCCACCAATTCCCTTTGAATTCAGAGGGAAATGATAGCCTAACTCTGAAGCAAAAACCTTGGTTTGCCATTCCTCCGGTGAATGTATGTCATATCATCTCGGCAGGGCATGGGTTTACTTGGCAAAGCGTAACAAATTGTGATTTTAAGGAGAGATTCACACTAGAGTGTGGCTGGACGAAAGCGAGAAGACAGGACTTTCTGTTTAATTTCGGCCGCCGGTGTCAGCATTTCACAACGACAGCATTTGGTGTGCATGGCCAGTCCTGTTCAAAATCCCCCGTAGCTAGAGGTAGAGCTCTAGACATTGGCCGAGACCAGGCAGAAAGACGTCTCGCTGCCGTTCTGCCACGCTCGTGTGTGAATCTGGCCCAGGGAAAAGAAAATCCTAATTACAACTGGTCTACATTGTGACCTAGGCCTACTACAGCATGTTGCGCGTGCTCCGATTGTTTGAGTTTATGAGCAAGCCTTTATGCGTTGCTTTGTGGACAGTGAGAGCTTTGCGGCACATTTAGGGAAATCAGTGGAGTGCGCTTTGAAACGCACTGAGGCGAGCCGTCATAAAGTTCGTCAGCTTCAGTGAGAGCCATGTTAACCCAATCCACAGTCAGACCAAATACAATTCTAAGCGGGTTCTGAATACAGACGTGGCGTGTAGTCAATCCACCTGGCTAATAAACTGGTGTTCTTTTTTGAACGTTGCACACCTGCGTAAACTGTAAGCTGCAATGAATTAGATTAGAGCAGGGGTGCCCAACGAGTCGATCGCGAGGTACCAGTCGATCTCGAGGGGAGTGGCAGTCGAGAGACATGTAATGTGACAGGGAAAATACTGTCTTTCAAAAGTAGGCTATGTAGTAAGCTGCTGGTACTACTGTATTGGTTAGATAATTAGTCCCACTGTAACACAGAATGAGGGGAAAGCATTAGGAAGTGACCGTAAGGGTATTGCAGTTGATTCATGTGTGCACACATGTAACAGAACATGTGCGCAACGATGCGTTATGACGCGGCGATATGCGAGGATCTTTGTCCAAATCGCTAGTCGCATGCATCATCGCTAACTGCGTTTACATCGCGTGCCGCGTGTAAGGGAAATGTTAGCTGACATGTATGGAATTCACTTCAATTTGTGCTGTTTCCTGCTCCAGTTGTGGACAGAACGATTGGCCAAACTCACAATAGAAAGCCTTTGCTCTGCTACTGTCCCAGAGAGCTGGGAAAAAAAAACCTTCATAGAAGAAGTCACTCTTAACAAGGGTGTTAACCAATTCAATGAGTTCTCTCATTGCTCTCTCTCTCTCTCTCTCTCTCTCTCTCTCTCTCTCTCTCTCTCTCTCTCTCTCAGTAAAGTGAACTTAACTGGCCTACTATTTACCCATAACAAATGGTGAAGTTCTGAGCCCTTTTTAATTTTGACCACTGAAGTCATGATAATGCTTCATCATATTTTAGAAATAGGGCCCATGTGCCTACATATGCCTTTTATATACCAAATGTTTATCATTTTGAAATTGTTTCAGTTGTTTATGACTTGTGTAGGACTGAAATTATCTCTGCATACTACAAAGCAATGCTGCACTGCGGTTGGGCACCCCTGGATTAGAGTTTAGGCTACTTTATTTATGCATGCTCAGTTAACCAAGAAGCCTAAATAAGGCAGTGGCCTGTTAATTCAAAATGACTAATTTTAAAACATTGATTACCATAGTGAAACAAAATGTAACTGTAAAAACTGTGTGTAACATTTGATAAATATAATCAATTACTGATATTGTTTATTACAGAAATGTACCACGTGATGCAGTAGCCTGTTGATGCTGGCAAAAGATGCAATCTGGAGGATTTCAGGGTACGTTTTACTATGCTTCAATGTTAGGTGAGATGAATGTAATGCAGTGTTTCCCAACCAGGGGTACGTGTACCACTAGGAGTATGTTTTATTTTATGAATAAAAACAAATGTATGGTCATGATCATATTGGGATAGAGAACATGAGTGAGGTGGTACTCATACTATGACAAAAATGCTTAGGGGGTACTCAAGACGAAAAAGGTTGGGAGACACTGATGTATGCCCAGATCATGTACGCCCAGAGCAAAGTCACAGGCAGTGTGCTTCTCTTGCATTCACAGACTGCCCATGCTTTTTTAAAGAGATAAGTTAGAATGCTTTGCATATCTATTTGTGTAGAGTTAATCACCAAGACAATTTCCAGAAGTTGTATCCAGGTGTCAATTGTGTCCTTGTTCTGGTGTTGTTATTTTCAAACAGAGATGGCTCTTGCTCACTGGCAGTGACTTGGGTCATGTGAGACAGCATCAGAGCTCGGGTGACATCTCTCGCTCGGGTGAAATCTCTCCTGGAAGATTTCAAGGTATGAAATGTTTTACTCGGCTGCATCTTCCAATAGATTACTCTTTATATTGGTATGTAATGATGTCCTTACCACCAACAAATTCTCTTAAGCATCAATGTGGTCTATAATTCGTCCTGCGACTTCTCAATGCGAGCTCCCATTGATATTGAAGCAATAACTGCTCCGATTATTTTTTTGACTGGAGAAATGGAATCCTGCTACAGTCTCCCAGACCTCTGTGTGTTTGAGCTCTGGCAGGGGGCTAGAGCCACACACACACACACACACACACACACACACGAGGTGTAAGAGATTATCACTCTTTTGTTTAGACTTTCATATGTAAATTGTTTTTTTGTGTCCTGAAAATAGACAAATAAGCTACATACTGTACATGTTGTATTTGTGTTTTATGATTTTATAGGTGTGTGCAGAGTTCTGAAGAATAAAAGTCAACAGTCAAGTTCTTCTCCATATTCTCCAAATCTGACGGAGGCGTTCCATCAGGAAAGGGGGAATGGTTGGTCGATGCCTCCAGAATAATGATACCCATGACCCAGGTATTATGTACAAAGAGAATGTTAATTTGAATCTTGATGCCTACAATTTTGCTGATTTGTTGACAATCGAGATGTATAAACATTAAGTCAGAATAACTTATGTTAAATTGTCTAACTTTTCACCTGGTGTATTTGGTATTGTGGTAGCATGTTTGAAATGGATGGTTAAGAAGGTAAAATATGTCATGGACATCAGTTAAATATTTACATGTGTATCTGTCGAATTACTTTGTTTCAGGCACAACATGCTGACAGGGAATCGGCTATGGCAGAAAGCATCCATGCCATCTACGTGATCCGCCATGAAGGTTCAGAAGCTACTGACAGTCCTGAGGACATCGGAATCATTTTCAAAGGGGTGACTGCATTTGGCTGCTTGCCAAACATCCTACCCAGGCTCCGCCCTCGCAGTGACGCAACACCTTCGGCTCTGCTACACACACTCAGGAAAACTTTGTTCAGGTACTTTCGGGTTCCCTCCACAGCAGGAAACTCCACCCACTTTGTCGGGAAGCAATCGACTTTCAGCATCACCAACCGTCCTGGCTAGAGGCGTGTTCAAGGAAGTGACAAGGTTTGAGCAGAGACGCTCTATTGGGACTAAGAAAATGTTTGGTTTAAACTTTGGCTCAGCCTGTTCGGCCCTCGACCAGTAGCAAATCATGAGAGTTGGGTCAACCATGCCGTTTGAGAATGTTGTTATGCTCTTGGTCAGACCAAGTCTCGAAGAGATTTGTAAGTCATGATAATCAGGTTACAAATATTCACTTACAGTGGCCATATTTCTTGCCCTTGTTTACGCACTAAACTTGTTATCCTCCTTGAAAGTTGTGTGTGTGTGTGTGTGTGTGTGAGTAATAATTAGGGGTGGGCATAGATTAATTTTTTTAATCTAGATTAATCTCACTGTAATTATGAAATTAATCTAGATTAATCTAGATTAATCTATATCAAAATGGCTCATTCAGAATAGGCGCGCTAGCGAAATAATGCCGAAAAAAAACCTTGGGGGTTTCTTTAGACAGATGCCGCATTAGACCAGAGCTCATCTTTTTTTTCTCCAAAATGCATCTCATCTTCAAAAAATGGTCATGTTGATTCTTGGTGATGAAAAAAATCACTGCAATATTTGTAAAGTGTGTCGAATATGTTGGGAAGCATTTACAGTTATAAGATACTGAAATTTCAAAATGAACAGCGCTATAAGTTGTATAGGCGAATAGGCCTGCAGATAAATCTATCAAACATTTAGGCTATTTAAACAAAATGACCTCAACAGTTCAGCATTTCTAATGGGCAGAGAGAGAGAGAGAAAGAGAGAGAGAGAGAAAAGAGAGAATCTGCCACTGACTGTTAAAAAGAGCAGCCGCTCCTTTAAGAGAGGGAGGAGCTCTGCGCACAGCAGCCCACAGCAGCTCCAGGCTGGATTTCTAGAACCTACAACAGCACTGGCCTTCGGGGATTTGGCCTAAACCCGACAGTTGTTCTCAGAGTTAGAATGCCAGAGGAGTAACAACTTGAAATGAATTCCGTTTGCAAAAAAAAAATCAAGCGCGACAACCGCGATGTTTATTATTACCGCCTGTTGTATCTCAATAGTCGCAAATGCGTGATCGCAATACAATTACACAAACATTCAGCGAAAGTAGATATTGACAGTTTCAGTTTGACAATCTTCAAAATGCATATCACACGGACTGTTTTGCAACAGGCAAGATTTCTGGAAGTGGTTGTGTTCCACGCAATGCGTGAGGAAATGTAGGCTATGTCGGGCTGGTAGGCTACTCACACACTGTCTCTCTATGCTTCACCTCAAACAATAACGTCTCTTTAATCTACCACTTACGAAAAAGCACTCAAACAACACCTACCACGGCAGAGAGATGAATGTTTTCAGCATGCAAACCCTGTTCATATTTAGTTCTGCTGATAGCAACAGGAGAGGAGAAGCGGCTGGAGCGCAGTGTAAAAGCGTCTGTCAATCAAGCGCTACGGTGAAGTGCATACCCAAACTCCAAACCCATATTTTGAATATAGATTAACGTGCGATATTTTCTTTGTCGCGCGACAAGAGGCTCACATTATCGCAGCACGTTAACGCCGATAACGGCCCACCACTAGTAATAATACAGAAATAATAATAACAATTGACTAGAAGTACAAATACACATTTCTACATTATTACTCACACACAGCTTTTGGTAAAACATTACTGAAATGGCCAAACACTTTTATGCATTTTTTAATAGAGTCATTGCATTGAGCAGATCATTGAGAGGCTCTGAAGTCCACTACACTATTCTTAACTTGTGTGCGTGCGTACCTCCTCAAGCACATATACAGCACTCTATTTTTAACATTTTTTAAAAATGTTTTTCTTTTTTTTGACTTAACAACCTGTTAAAAACACAGCGTTAAACTTTGTCTTTTTTCACACACCTCAGCTGGCAGGTGCGTCGGAGATGGCACCATGGGTCACTCAGCAATTTGTCACAAAACAAAAACACAGCGTTACAAATTTGTTGTTACTAGAATGGCAAGGACAGTCATAGTGCATTACTAAAGGCCCTGTGTTATGTCATCGTAGACAAGTATTATGGTAATTAACCTTTCAATGACTGTTGGTGTGCTACTGGTGGTATGGAATGCATTATTGGCCTACAACACACGTGTACGCTCTTGTATGTAAGTGTTTAAAAGGGTTTTTTGTTTATTTTTTATTTATTACCCTCAAGAAAATTTTGTGTTTTGATTAATGGCCTGGGGAATGTGAACAAAACAAATCTTCAACATCTTGGGTTTGTAGTGTTGTTTTCCATAGATTTATAGCCTTTTATGTGTAAGATTAAGTGTAATGCTTTGAAATTACTTAATAAAAACATGGAAAGTATTTCCACATGATTCAATAGCACATATACAACATTATGAGTTCTTGTTGGATCAACTTGAGAGAATTGGGATAATCAAACCAGTATCAAACATGTTGGATGAACATTATAAGATCCTGTTGGATCAATTTAATTGAATCAGGTTTTGATACCCTGACTCAGTTATGTTGGATCAACTCAAGAAAGTAAGGTTACATGAACAGAAGGTAATCCTGTTAAATCAACAAAGTTGCCTAATGTTAAAAATAAGAAAGATAATCATGTGGAAATACTTTCCATTATTTTCTTAAGTAAATCCAACAGAATTTTTTTTTGAGTGTACTAGAGAAGTATTTTCTAAATATGTCTACTAGTTCAGATACACCACGCTCTTCTATGTGGTGCGTCTCCAGTTGAATAACTTAGAAGGTGAGAAAGTGTATCGCACTCGGGTTCTTCTTTTCTTCTTTTTTATTTTTTACATAGCAGCAGAGGTGTAGCCAAACGTTTCGGCTGTTGCCTTCATCAGTGTCTCGTAGCTTAGCTTAGTAGCTTAGTAAGACACGACACTGACAAAGGCAACAGCCGAAACGTTTGTCTACACCTCTGCTGCTATGTAAAAAATAAAAAGAAGAAAAGAAGAACCCGAGTGTGATCCACTTTCTCACCTTCTAAATATGTCTACTGGCAATACTTACGAATACAGTATGTACAAGACATTTTGAATACTTAAAGGTACACTGTGAAAGATTTTTAGTTGTTTATTTCCAGAATTCATGCTACCCATTCATTAATGTTACCTTTTTCGTGAATACTTACCACCAGCATCAAATTCTTAGTATTCATTATGAATGGTAAACTTCTGGGGATCTTCTCCATGGTCTGCCATTTTGAATTTCCAGAAATAGCCATTTTTAGCTGCAAAAATGACTGTACCTGGGCCATACTAGAAAATATTAGTTTATTACTTAGTAAATATTCATGAAAGTATCAAATTTGGCAATAGGCAGCCCAGTTTCGATGAGCAGCATAGGTGCAGTACCCTTTTTGACCATGTCCTGCACAGTGTCCCTTTAAGTACTTCAACTTGAGTATGGTTTCAGAAGAGCACTACTACTTCTACTCAAGTACGTTTCCAGATTAGTTATTGTATTTCCACTCCAGTCCAGTACTTTAAACATCACTGTAAATACAGTGGTGCTCATATGTTTACATACCCCAGCAGAATATACGCTTTCTCTGCGATTTCTCAAAAAATATGAAGAATTACACAAAACCTTTTTTTTTCACTCATTGCTAGTGACTGGCTTAAGACATTTATTAGCAATATTCTGTGTTTACTCTTTCAAAAGCATGATCACAACCCAAACTACCCAAATGACCCTGTTCAAAAGTTTACATACCCTAATTTCTGATGCTGAATATGGCCCTGTTTAACATCAAGGACCGCTCTAAATTGTTTGTGGTAGTTGTGGATAAGGTTCTTAATTTTCTCAGATGACAAAACAGCACATTCTTCCTGGCAGAATGGTTGTTTCCTATAATATCTTTGGGTGTCTTGCTGGAACCTCACATTTGAGGTTTCCCCTGAGTGGCTCAATGATGTTGAGATCAGGAGAGTGAGATGGCCGCTCAAAAACCTTCATTTTATTCTTTCTGAAGCTAATGACGGGTTGATTTGGCTTTCTGTGTCGAAATATTGTCATGTTGGCACTGTTGGAATTTCAATTCAGAAATGCAATATGAGGGGGTTTGGTTGGAATCAAGCCATTGGGCAAGGGAATCATTAAATTGCAATGATCATTGCAAGGGAAATTGTTCAGGAGGCATAGGACAACCAAAAAATAACTTCAGGTGAAATATAGGACAACATGAAAAAATGTTTTAAACTGTACAGCAAAGAGGCACTTGAGGAAAGATGGGCTGTTGGGGGTTGCCAGGAGAAAGCCATTGCTACAAAAATGCAAACATGTTATTTTGCATATGATACACCAAATAGCATAGCGAGAAGCATCAGAATCCCTGTGACAAAGTCATTTGGAAAAATGAGATCAATATGGAACTTTTTTCAGCCACTATTAACAGTACCATTTGGAGAACAGTCAACGGAGCCTATGATGAAGGTTACACCATCCCTTCTGTGAAACATGGTCATGGACCACTGATGTCATGGGGACATTTGAGTTACAAATGCACAATACTTTTGGTCTATACTCGCAGAATGATGAATACATTGCCCTGTGAAAAATACTGGAGGAAACTTGACACACATCAGCCTTGAAACTGCACATGGTCCATTGTTTGGACATGCCAACATGACAATATTTCAACACAGAAAGCCAAATCAACCCGTCATTAGCTTCAGAAAGAATAAAATGAAGTTTTTGAGCGACCGTCTCCTTCTCCTGATCTCAACATCATTGAGCCATTCAAGGGAAAGCTCAAATGTGAGGTTCCAGCAAGACACCCAAAAATATTACAGGAAACAACCATTCTGCCAGGAAGAATGTGCTGTTTTGTCATCTGAGAAAATAAAGAGCCTTATCCACAACTACCACAAACAAGTTAGAGCGGTCCCTGATGTTAAACAGGGCCATATTCAGCATCAGAAACTAGGGTATGTAAACTTTTGAACAGGGTCATTTTGGTAGTTTGGGTTGTGATCATGCTTTTGAAAGAGTAAACACGGAAGATTGCTAATAAATATCTTGAGCCAGTCACTAGCAATGAGTGAAAAAAAAGGTTTTGTGAAATCTTTCATATTTTGTGAGAAATTGCCAAGAAAGCGTATATTCTGCTGGGGTATGTAAACATATGAGCACCACCGTAAGCATCAATTAACAATAGTGAGGTCTTTCCATAATCTTAAAAATACAACATAGAAAAGGTTCACGATTATTTTTTATTCAACACTGTAGCAACTCGCCTGATAGTCAACACCAGGAAAGAGCCATAACGCACGTTTTCACGGGGGGTCTTATACTGCAAATATGGTAACAGAAACAGCACTGCTGGATTACTGTAAATGATTAAATGACAGGCAGTGGACAGACACAATACTCTATCCAAACTACCAGTTACAGAAATATTCACACAGAGCATACAGAATAACAATAGCACAAGAATTTCCTTTGATTAGTCTAGTGCGCTGTATTGATGGTTCACTCGACACCAGCTCATCCGCCACAAGGGTATACAACATGACAATAATGACAATAATATAAATGAATTTTATTTCAAGCGCCTTTCAAGATACCCAAGGACACTTTACAACAGTGTTGCCAGATTGGGCTGCTTAGGATGGCCGTGTGAGGGTAAAAATGGCATTTAGCAGAAAAACCTGCCCAATTTTTGCCATAGAAATCAATAGAATTGGGCGGGATTTTGTGCTTCTAGGAGGGTTTTGAGCATATTTTGGGCTGGAAATCATCAGCCTCATCTGGCAACCCCAATCAAAACAAGTAGATAACAGTAGAGAAAGTATAACAAAGCTTCAATGAATTAACAATAGGAGAATAATTAAAATGCAAAATAAAAAATATGAATAAAAATTCAAAAATATATTTTTAAGTGTATTTTTAAAAGTAGAATACATTTGAAAATAAAATAAAAATGAAAAAAAAAACTAATATTTACAGTCAGTGGAAGTGCCTGTCAATAACAAGCCCACGGTCACCTACATCAAATACGTCGTATACCCATTCTCCCTCCCCCAAAAGTCCACAAATGTCCAGTGCAACCAAAAGGAAGTCCCACGATGAGAGCAACCCGAAATACCTCAGAAAGTTGCTGGTGTTACGCACTTTTGACAACGAGAGTTCTGGAGTACCGTCTATGAAAAAGTAAAAGGAAGCAATATCACCAATTCGCTTTGTCGGGAAAAGTCATTTTACTTGATGTAATTCACCAAGGCCTCTCAGTATGCTCCACGAAGGTAATAATCCGAAACAGAGTAACGCAGAAGGTAATCCACACAAACAATGCTTCACGACACAGCCTCTCGGAGGCTCCTGTTTCTCGAAAATCCTCACCTGTCACCTCTCCCCACTACTTCCTGTGTAGGTCATTTAAAGGGGCATTCCACCGGTGGACACATGAATATGTATTGAAAGTGGGTCATATATGTAGTAGAATAGTAGCATACATTTCTAATTTGGTGCCTTCTTGGCCGAGAAAAGGCAGAAAATGACTTTTTAGTGCTTGTGGATTTGTGACAACAATCCCCATAATGCTTTGCAATGCTCAAGTTCCACAGGCCACACCCAGGCAGCTCTACCAGTGACCAGAGAACTTAGAATAGAGGGAGAAGATTCAGGTTGATTGATTCCCTTTGTAGCCAGTTAGCTTTGCATGCATACAGCAGTTCCTATTGAGTGTCCACTAGTTGGCGAGCGTTGGTAAGTCTTTCATCTGGGAAAATATATGGAATGGAAAAGGGAGCCCATATGCTAAATACATTGCTAATGCAATTTCCAGTCATCAGGTAAACACTATGGCTGGTGTTTAATAATAGGCTGTATTGACAAATCTTTCAGGTGTCTAATTTTACAGCAGGGAAGAAGATTTCGACCTGTACTCGCTAGCATCCCGAAAGTTTATGGGTTTGGCCTCATAAATTGAGCTTTGTCACCCAGTATAATAATAATCTAGTGGCGCAAAATAATCAACACGCTACTCAAATGAGGTGTTATTATTTCTAGCTTCGAACTGAATATTAATATTTCAGAGCAAAAAAATATTTTTTAAAAATCACAAAAATTATAATAGTAGAAAACTCCATTGACACCCATTCATTTTGCACTTAGGTTTGGATTAGGGTTAGCCAGTTGTGGCTAGTAGCTAGTTCCGTGAGTGAACACCCCCTGCAGTGACTTACTGGAGCCTCAATGCGAGTCATTTCAAAAGCACTGGCACACTGATCTGTGATAGGTCTGTTACCGCATTATGTCCAACCGCCTATGGGTGGGGTTGAAAGGGTGGGAAAAAGGCTTGTAGTCTCAACAAAAATCCACCTCTCTTACACTTCCTCCTACAATGATGCAAAATTACGGTTTTAACATCATTGTAGGAGGAAGTGTTAAGAGGTGAATACAGATTTCTCCTGTCTCAGGGGGAATTGAGAGAGTGTTGCACGACCATTCAAAAGTATGACTGGGTGTCTAGCAGTGGAAAGCCTAATGCAATTCCTTTAAAGGGACAGTTTGGTCAATTTCAACATGCAGTTGTAATGCTCACACTACCCTTGACTTGTCAGTGCCTGAGATTTTTTTTTCTTCTTCTTCAGCCGTTTCCGAGATCCTGGTCATTGTAATGGGGGCAGCTCTTTGTTTACATTTAAAAAAAAACATTTTTATTTATTCCCAAAAACATCCAAAAGGTTATAAAACATCAGCAGACAACTAGCAAACAGCAGTGCCTTTTGGGAAAATATTTGGAGTTGGCCTATGTTTCATTTTTTAAAAATGTAAACAAACGCTGCCCCCATTAGAATTGCTCATATCTCGGAAAGGGCTGAGCCGAAAAATGTGGCATCACCAGGTACTGACAAGTCGAGGGTAGCGTGAGCAATACAACTGCATGTTGAAATTGACCAAACTGTCCCTTTAAGGACCCGCTACCCCCCATACCACCGATGACATTCAATTGGCTGACAATAAGTCTGCAAATATTAAAAAACATACAATGAAAGAAAAAGGACAAATTGTAATAATAAACAAACAGAACATGCGCTCACACTAAAGTGACACACCATTAAAGTGACAGTGGCAACCTTTACGACACTATATCCTAAACAGAACTGAAATACAAAATGTCAAATCTGTTGCTTATTGTGTACTTAAGCATCAGAGTTTGACATAAAACTCATCTTTTGCAACCCTTGAGGCAAAAAGGTTTATCTTAAATCATTATTAGAATATTTTGCGTAATGATAGTTTTTCTACTTCCACCATGATATTTGTTGTAACAGAGTTGACATAATAAAATATGCTACTGCACTGAATCCAGATCTGGGTTAAACTCTAAGGCATGTTAGTTGTCAGTGTGTGTGTCTGTGTGTGTGTGTGTGTGTGTGTGTGTGTGTGTGTGTGTGTGTGTGTGTGTGTGTGTGTGTGTGTGTGTGTGTGTGTGTGTGTGTGTGTGTGTGTGTGTGCGTTTGTGTGTCTGTGTGTGTGTGTGTGTGTGTGTGTGTGTGTGTGTGTGTGTGTGTGTGTGTGTGTGTGTGTGTGTGTGTGTGTGTGTGTTTGTGTGTGTCTACCCTACTTAGCCCTGTGCAATTGTATTTTAAAAATAAAAACATCAACCCTATATGGCATCTGCACTTCTTTTTATTTATTATTATTTTTTTGGGGCTTTTCAGCCTTTATTGTTTTTTTTTGTGAGACAGGATAGTGGAGGAGAGACAGGAAGCGAGCTGGGAGAGAGAGATGGGGAAGGACCGGCAAAGGACCCGGACCGGGAATCGAACCCGGGTCGGCCGAGTGGTAAACGTGTGCCCTACCATATCAGCCACGGTAGGGCCACATCTGCACTTCTTGTTCTGTACATTTCCCCTTGTATCTGTAAGCGCACGGCACATGATATGACAATGTCCTCGATTTGAAGTCTCTGGATAAAAAACGTTTGCCAAATGTAATGCAATATCTTGTAATATAATGAAAGAATAAATGGTTCATGCTTTCCAAACGTTAATGGACAGAATCCAGTTAAATTCCCTCAAAGCTGTACGCTAAGCCCCCCACATTTGGGCTTGCATGCCCACGGGGACCCAGGTTGAGTACGGCCGGGGTCATTTCCCGGCCCTGCCCCATCTGTCATTCCCACTCGTTTCATATACTCTCATACTGTCCTGTGATAATAAAGGCCAAAAAGCAACCCCCCCAAAAAAATACAAAATAAAATAAATTTCTCTCAAAGCTGTGTGGTTTCAGTGTGAATGCGTTGTTGGTGTAATTCAAGGTGATCTGCCTGTGTGAAACTTTTCCCACAGCGATGGCAATGGTAGGGCTTCTCTCCAGTGTGAGTTAGCTGGTGTCGTGCGAGACCTCCTGACTCTGAGAAGCTTTTCCCACATTGTTGGCAATGGTAGGGCCTGTGCCCTGTGTGAATGCGCTGATGTGATGTGACAAGTTGTGCTTCTGAGAAAGTTTTTTCTCAGAATTGACATTTATATGGTTTCTCTCCAGTATGAATGTGTTTGTGTCGTCTCAGATCCCTTGTGTCTGAGAACGTTTTCCCACAGAGTTGACAGTAGTGTGGCCTCTCCCCTGTGTGAATGCGTTGGTGTTTCCTGAGATGTCCTGACTGTGAGAAACTTTTCTCACAGATTTGGCAGTTGTATGGTTTGACACCTGTGTGAATAAGTTGGTGTTGTCTGAGATTTCCTGACTGTGAGAAAGCTTTCTCGCACTGATGGCATTTGTATGTTTTTTCTCCTGTGTGAATGCGTTGATGTACTCTAAGATTTTCTACACGTGTGAAACTTTTCCCACAGAGTTGGCAATGGAAGGGCCTGTCTCCTGTGTGAATACGTTGGTGTTGTCTGAGACATTGTGCATGTGAGAAGGCTTTCTCGCACTGATGGCATTTGTAAGGTCTTTCCCCTGTGTGAATACGTTGATGTACTCTAAGAGTTTGTACACGTGCAAAACTTTTCCCACAGAGTTGGCAATGGAAGGGCCTGTCTCCTGTGTGAATACGTTGGTGTTGTCTGAGATGTTGTGCCTGTGAGAAGGCTTTCTCGCACTGATGGCATTTGTATGGTTTTTCTCCTGTGTGAATACGTTGGTGTGCTTTGAGAGATCCTGCCGCCAAGAAGCTTTTTCCACAAAGCTGGCAATGGTGGGACTTTTCTGTAAAAAACAGAAATGTACAATTTACAGCCTTACATGTATACTGAATGTTTGTCCATCATGTTAATACAAATTCTCATTTACACGGGTTCAGTTGTAAACACCTGGACTTTGTCGAGCTTGAAAGACATGTTCATCCCTCTGTTCATTTACTCCTCTGTTATTTTGTTCTGATTTTATTAATCCAAAATGTATTCTCTGAATTACAAATGCACTCTGAGAGTGCAGAGTAGACCTCCGCCAAGGAAGCTGTTTGATAGAACATTTGACTATGTCATTTTTTTGGGCTTTCTGCCTTCTTTTTGTGGACTTAGAAACTGTTAGAAGCAATTAAATTTGCGGTCACTAGGAGCTTCTAGACATCTAGGCTTGCAATGGTGAAGAATATTTTAAATCCTGGTTTCGGATCGTGATCTGGATCACCGCAAAAATGTAATCACTCGTTCCTTTTGTTATTTCCAACAACTCCACAAAGTTTCATCCAAATCCGTTAATACATTGTTTTAGTTATCCTGCTGACAGACAAACAAACAGACAGACAGACAGACAAACAAACAGACAAACCGATGTGGCCAAATAACAGAGACAGCTGCAAACATGAAATAAACGGTTAGGAGGGCTCCAAAGCATTGCAGACTCAGAAAAGGAGCTTAAAGGACCAGTTCAGTCAATTTCAACATGCAGTTGTAATGCTCACACTACCCTGGACTTGTCAGTACCTGAGGTTTTTTTCTTTTCTTCTTCAGCCTTTTCCGAAATCTTGGTCATTGTAATGGGGACAGCGCTTTGTTTACATTTAAAAAGAAACATTTGTATTTATTCTCAAAAACGTCCGAAAGGTTATACAACATCAGCACACAACTAGAAAATAGCGGTACCTTGTGGGAAAATATTTGGAGTAGGCCTATGTTAATTTAAAAAGAAATGTAAACAAACGCTGCCCCTTTAGAATAGCTCACATCTCGGAAAGGGCTGAGCCGAAAAATGTGGCATCACCGGGTGCTGACCAGTCAAGGGTAGCGTGAGCAATACAACAGCATATTGAAATTGACTGAACTGGTCCTTTAATGTTCAAAAATAGTGGCGTTGCCCATTAAAGGAACAGTCTACTGTAATTCCATAACGAAAAGTGTTGTTCTCTTAATTAAGACAAGCTGGGGTTTTTTTTTTTAACTCCCGTGCCCCATGTGACCTCATTAAAATCAACAGGAGTTAAGGTATCAATATGATGTTGAAGTGCGCACAAGGTGTTACACTTTTTATTATGAGGCCGATATTTTTTCCCAGCTTCTTTCTATCAAAATTAAAAACGTAAAAAATACACAG
>NC_085868.1:53846804-53859753 GCF_034702125.1 Engraulis encrasicolus | reverse complement strand
TGACCCCGCCTTGTTCTTGTATTTCAGTGGACACGGTCGCAAATTTTTGGTCAATGTCGGCTCTCAGCTCAGATACCTCACGTTTCATCTGTGTTGTAATCTCGTCCTTAAACGCTCGTAGGTCGGCTTTCAGGTCAGTTTGGAGAGCCTGGATCTGTTTGCCGATTCCTTCCATGGTAGTCCGAAGTGTGGTGATGGAGTCCGGGTCGTCATCTAGCATGCTGGAATTCGACTTAGCTTGTCCTGGGTTTACTTTAATTCTACTCGGATTCTTTTTGGGTTTGTGTGTTCCACTCATTGTCCGCCTCTACACACCATAAAAACTTTGATTTTTACACCATCTCCATCGAGTTTAAGCGGATTTTAAACTGTTAGCTTGCGGAGCTCACCAACTGCACAGCCATACGCGTGGCAGCCATTGCCGGAACCTCTTGTTATTAATGTTTTTAAAAAAAAATTCACCGGCGGCCCACAATTTCGTGCTG
Source organism: Engraulis encrasicolus (assembly GCF_034702125.1). Classification (NCBI taxonomy): domain Eukaryota; kingdom Metazoa; phylum Chordata; class Actinopteri; order Clupeiformes; family Engraulidae; genus Engraulis; species Engraulis encrasicolus. The sequence continues at coordinate 53,859,268 of NC_085868.1, read as the reverse complement.
ACGGCCCTCGGCCCTCCTCCAATGACATCAGCCCACACATAAAGGGGCTAGAGGGAGGGGGTGTCCCATTGGTGCATCTGAGTCGGACTTAACTATCCATTGCGGCCCCACCCCTACCATGCATCGCGCGCAAATTTGAGACACAAGCGATGGAGAGACTAACACTAAAAGGTGGCGTGGAAAAGCTTGCGGAAAAGGGATAAAAAAAAAAACTTGCAGCAGAGGCAAGATAGTGTGTTCACGCATGTAGTGTTGTAGCAGCAGGAGAGGGACAACAACTTTTGCATGTTGGAAGTGAAGGAGCACGCTAGGAGACAGCAGGTGAAGCGGCAGTAGTAGCCTCTACGAGCCCTGACAGGTATGAGTCAAGTCTTTCAAACTTTAGGATACTCCATGCCTCTCCCCAACTCTCACTTCAGTATTACACATTGATATTAAATAGGCCATTAATTCCCACCACTATAAGTGTGCTTGAGTGCTTTGAACCGGTCGCACGACTCACGGACATTTGAGAAGACAAACATTCCATACACCAAACCACTGACGTGAATAATATTAACAATATAGTAGCCACCGCAGTGTGCCAAATGCATAGCATTAAATGGAACACCAGTGGTGTTGTTCTAAAGCATTCCGTGTACCAAATGCGTTTCGAAGACTGTCAAACTCATGCCTACTCTCACTAAATATTCAGCGATCGTTTGCGTAATCACATTTACCACGCAGTGAAAATGTCCATATGTCGTGTAACGGTTGTCGCGTCTCGCGTGTGGAAAAGGTTTGGCAAACGGATTTTTTTTTAAATTCTTGGAGCACAATCAAACCATATTCTGTAGGTAAAGACCTAGCATCTCTCTCTCTATCTCTCTCAGCTGTTATTTTATCCAGGACAATTAGAAATGATAAATGATTGAAGAATTTCTTTTGAATAAGCTTTTGATACAGTTTTATCTGTAGACTATTTTATGTAGCCTACCACTTTCAGCACTGCTCATTTTGAAACTTCAGTATGTTAATGCTTTCTTAACATATTTGACACACTAAAGCATTGTGGTGATAGGCAGTTCATGATTTTCTTTCAAACATCTTTATTGTATAAATTACTAGACAAACAATGCACTGAATACTATATTAATTTGAATATTTTGCAAGTGCTGCATACATTGAGAAAAATAATCTATCTCCCTCTTCTCATCTAGTCAAACCAGGCCAGGATGAGGTTGAGTTAGAGAGAGAAGTAGAGTAGGCCTAGATTACTTTTGCTGTGAGTGTGGTCATCTATTGCATTTCTAAACCACTGCCCAAACTAAGATTCATTTTAAATAAATAGTTGGTATAGTCAGCACACGTTTACTGGTGTTTTCTGGTAGCTGAAAGAGAGATTCAAGCATGAATATTGCGCCTTTTCGCATAGGCCGCTTGGTCAAATAAGTAATCGCATGTGCTCCGCTGATTATGAGGGGCCGGTCTGGGCCAAAAATGCCCGGGCCATTTTGTTCTCCCAGTCCAGGCCTGCCTCCCCCCCCCCCCAACCCACGCTGACCAGACTAATTTCTTGGATTTTGATGATTGCCTTATTGTGTGTGTGTGTGTGTGTGTGTGTGTGTGCGCACGCGAGAGAGAGGGAGTTTAAACATGTGCGTTGAAAACTCTTACCAGTTTCGGCTTTTCCTCCATCTTTGTTGCTTCTGTAGTTTGTTCCTTGCTGACCAGGCGCTTTTCGGCAGTCGACCAGTCGCACTGATAATCTCTTCAGCTGAAATGAGAACAATTGAGACTTGATCATTGACCCATATGTCTATGGTTTGAATGTTAAAGGACTACAATTTTCATGTCATAATCTGGCAGGCCCTTGCAAATGTGGTAAAAGGCTGTAAATAGAATTATAAAACTAAACTCTGTGTCGTTATCATCAGTGAAAGGAATGTGCTTGTGTGCAAGGAGGGTCTGGTTTCAACAGCCAGGCCGTGCCCTCCTAGTGACCCAACAGCTTCAGCGTTGCTACCAGTCAGGTCAAGAGCAATGCAAAGTACTTTCTGAGTTCCCGCAAATACGGGTAAAACTCCTCCTACTTTGTTGGGAAGCAAACACAGGGTGCATCCCAATATGTGACCTTGCCTCCTCCACTTGCCTCCTCCACTTGCTTCTCGTCATGATGACATCACTGACAACAGCATTATATTTCAATATCTTGCAAACGCTCAATTGTAAAGTCTTTTTCTCGTTTGCAATTGGGATGGTGAATGAAAAATAGTCCCTCAAAAGTTGTTTTGGCGAGGCTAACAGCTGGGAAACTTTATCGTTTTCTCCACGGAGGAGGGGCCAGGAGGCGGGACGAGGAGACAAGCACAAGTGGAGGAGGCAAGGACACATATTGGGATGCACTCCAAGTCTCGAAGAGATTTGAAAGTGGATGATAATCAGACTTACTTTTGCATTTTATTATTGGAAATGACTGTTCAGAGGTCCTATCACCTTTGTGTGAATTGTTGCCATTCGAATATTTGAGGAGCATACTTTTTAAACCTATAAAAAAAAGCATTTTGCAATACAATGCAATGGAATGTCCAATACAAAATGTCAATTTCCCAACATTCTACAAAATGGAGATACACTGGGTCGTGCTCACTTATGTGACATACTGTAATGTTTCAATTAATTTTAAAAAGATCCCATCATGTTTGCAAAAACATGCATTTTCTATTTCTGTGCCATGCGATTGAAGACAAAACCCCGTAGTAGACTAACAGAGCAGTGAGCAGGGTTGCCAGATGAGGCTGATGATTTCCAGCCCAAAAACTGCTGAAAACCCGCCTAGAAGCACAAAATCCCGCCCAATTCTATTGATTTCTATGGCAAAAATTGGGCGGGTTTTTCTGCTAAATGCCATTTTTACCCGCACAAGGCCATCCTAAGCAGCCCAATTGGGCGGGAAACAGCCCAATCTGGCAACACTGGCAGTGAGCATGGCTGTGACCTTCAACTATATACACAGTGCCTGCATGGCTCTCCTCACTCAGTGTGTGTGTGTGCGTGCGTGCGTGCTTGCGTGCGTCTGTGTATGTGTGTGTGCTCATACCACAACATTGGGCTTGTTCTGCAGCCCCTCGATCGCTTCCTCAGTCGACATGCGGAGAGCCATTTTCCACTGGACTTCACTCTAAGAGATGCACATACGATGCACAAATACGTAGATGATGACTGATAATATATTAGTGATCCAATCAAAGAACCAACAACAGCAATGGTGATAGCCCTCATCAATACAGCACATTATATTCTATGTTCTCCATGTTTTCTTCTCACGCTAGTTCTTATTTTAAACTGTGTGTAGATGTGGGTTTGTGTGCACCTCCTGCAAACAATTACTGATACAGGGACAAGTAATGAGTCACTAATAGTGGTGGTGGTGGTGGTGGTAACAAAGAGCCAGGTTTCAGCTACTAGTAGTCGTGACAAAGAATCTGGGGTCCGTATCTCGATAGCGTCTTTGCGATCGTCGTTAGCAAAGTCCTTCGGAAAAGCAACTCAACTCTCTCTCGACAGCGACGCTCACCACTAAATCCAAGGGAACGGTAAGACGGTCTTAAGACTGTCTTAAGACGGTTAGCAACAACAAGAATCGTGAAACGGACCCCAGGTTTTAGTTTGTAGTAACAAAGACCCAGGTCTCAGCTACTAGTAGTCATAACAAAGACCCAGGTCTCAGCTAGGCCTACTAGTAGTCTAGGCCTGGGTCGGTACAAAAAAGTCACGGTTCGGTACATACCTCGGTACAGACCCCACGGTACGGTACATTTTCGGTACGGTACAGGGTAAAAAAAAATAAAAAATATATATTATTATTATAATTATTGTTATTGAGCGTTGTCCTTGGGTATCTTTTATTGAAAGGTGCTTTAAATATTTTAGACTACTATTATTATTATTGGGATATTATTATTATTATTATTACACACAATCAAAAGCCTATTAAATGCTATTAAAACAACAATCATTATATAGAATTCCCACATCTTGAAAAGGCCAGAAACACTGGTTGTCAGTGTAGTTTTGACAAATTACTTCTTTGGTAGTCTTATATAGATCTTCAAGGACAGTCTTTACATAGCTTTAAGGACCTAGCCTTTCTGTCACAGCTATGAGCACATTCCTGCATTTGGAACACAGCTAACATTTACATTGCAATGACGAACCAAATAAAAAAGTAGGCTATCACTTCGTTCTATTTTTCGGTCAAAATAGTTTATGTAGCACAACACCTTTGAGAGCAGCTTCAAGGACAGGGGGGATGCCCTCGCGCGACATTGGAGTTAAAACTTTTCAGGCAGAGGATTCTTTCCCCGTGTCTTGTTAAATGTCAGGTAAGACTACTGCTATTTATTTCACAAGATTAAGGAACGACATACAGCTGAACTGATTAACTTGATTAGCAGTAAGACCGTGTTTTTGTTTGTTTTCCATCGCGCTGGCAGGCTTGTTTTAAAAGTAGTCGCGTTCACTCGGCAGCTGATTAATTCGCTGTTATTAGGCTGTCGGCAACGTAGCCTATCGATTTAGAAAGACTTTGAACTACTATTTAGCCTAACTGTCAAACACCAGTACACAAACTGCTCGACATGGCACAAGGTGTTGATAAACTGAAAATATACTAGGCCTACTTCAGTGACATATTACGCAGGTGGGTTTTCCATGGCTCCCCATTCATGCTCGCATGAAGCCGAATGCATAATGTACCTTATGCGTAGCAAATTTGAAGGCGGGTTTTGGATGGCAAAACCAATCGGGAGTGCACAGATGCAGTGGTTACATGTGTTCTGGGCATACACATTAAAGAACTCCGACGCAAAGTGCTTGCTTGCGCGGAACTCTTCTCTCACGCGCTACAAACGGCTGCTGCGCTATATAAATAATTTCATAGCGTACCGAATGTATTCTCCGTGGCAATGCGCGTATCGTTCCGTGACCCCCGTACCGAGGTCGGTTCGATACGAATACATGTACCGACCCGGGCCTACTAGTAGTCATAACAAAGAATCTGGTTTCAGTTTGTAGTAACAAAGACCCAGGTCTCAGCTACTAGTAGTCATAACAAAGACCCAGGTTTCAGCTACTAGTAGTCATAACAAAGAATCTGGTTTCAGTTAGTAGTAGTCATAACAAAGAATCTGGTTTCAGCTAGTAGTAACAAAGACCCAGGTTTCAGCTACAAGTAGCAGTGACAAAGAATCTGGTTTCAGTTATAGTAACAAAGAATCTGGTTTCAGTTAGTAGGCTAGTAACAAAGACCCAGGTCTCAGCTACTAGTAGTAGTTACTAGTAACGAGGACTCAGGGTGCAAGTCATTATAGTTCCTCCTCAGGGTGCAAGTCATTATAGTACCTCACAACCTCTACGGTTGCTTGTGGCCTTGTGATGTAAGACTCAGCATCATTGTTAATCAACGCTTCAGTCAATATGCAGGAGGCTGAAGACCAAAAGTTTGTACACACCTTCTCAGTCAATGTATTACTTTTATTTTCATGGCTCTTTATTTGCATGGACACATATAGAATTAGCAGTTGTCCTAGGCTAGCAGATGGTGTAGGCCTTTACCAAACATAAATCATCAAAACATTAAAAATCAAATGACATGGTTTTATTCTGACAATGGAGGGTATGGTCCTCCTTCTCACAATGTTTATAGAGCCGTTTGGTAGTTACATCTTCGCACATTCTTGGCTCAAACACGTGCACGCGCACGTGCACGCACACGCACACACACACACACGCACGCACGCACACACACACACACACACACACACACACACACACACACACACACACACACACACACACACACACACACACACACACACACACACACACTCTCTCTCTCTCTCTCTCTCTCTCTCTCTTCTCTCTTCTCTCCTCTCTCGATCTCTTCTCTCTCTCTCTCTCTCTCTCTCTCTCTCTCTCTCTCTCCCAGACACACACACACACACACACACAAACAGACAGTGTAGACCTTGAGGAGAGAAGGAATGTCTTCCAGGAAGTATCTACGTTTGTAAAAAAACAAACAAAAAAAAAACCCACATGCTACCCCGAGATTTCCAGAAGCATAGCAGGTGTTGATGGTTACCAGCAATTAAACGTACAACTGAGTGAAGTGAAGTGAAGTGAAGTGAAATGAAGTGAAAGTGACAAAGTAAGACTATATGCAGACTTTGTCTCTAAAATGCCTTGAACTCCTTAAAATGCCCCTTTTTGGAATTCTTGATGCTAACCAGCAATTAAACGTACAACTGAGTTGAGTGGAGTGGAGTGAAGTGAAGTGAAGTGAATGCCCATTGGAAAACTCCAACTCCCATTGTCATTGTGACACAGCACTCCACAGCACACAAGTGAACACTGCACACTGCACACTGCACACAACAAAATTGCATTCATGTCTCACCCGTGCAAGGGGGTAGCCCTCTATGGCGCCCCAAGGGAGCAGTGAGATGGATGATACCATGCTCAGTGTACCTCAGTCATGGAGGAGGATGGGGGAGAGCACTGGTTAATTACTCCCCCCCACCAACATGGCGGGTCGGGAGTCGAACTGGCAACCTTTGGGCTACAAGTCTAACACCGCAACCGCTTACCCATGACTACCCATACAAATGGACTGAGGACATCACCAGGAATTCCCCTGTTTGTGGCGGTCACCTCATATCCAAAGTTACTGTGACCATCCATTTTCTTATCTTGAAAAATCATCAGGCTATTCCTTACAAATGTGTGCTAAATGGACAATGCTCCAACAATGCAGATGCAGCCTGATTACGTCACATCAGTGTACAAACAGTAAAGGGGTCTATACTTTAACACGGAAGACTGCCCAAGAAACAGACCCCATGCACCAACAACCATCGGGATTACTGCGATGGTCAAAGCAATGGCAATCTCACTTAGTGTCTCACAACCACATCAACATAAAGGAAATGTTTTTTTTTTTGCTTTTAACACTCATTCACAGTCAAATCGACATAACACAAATATCTGCCTGTAACACTCGTAAAACTACTATCTTAAACTCCCACTGACTCTCATTCCAATCAAACAGAATCTTTACAGTAGGTTACATTTGCACTTCCAGTAGGTTACATTGAGGTTGCTTTACATTGAGGTTGCTTTACATTGAGGTTGCTTTACATTGAGGTTGCTTTGACTTACCTCTTATTCCTTCTTAGCAGGCTGGTGGCTTGTAGGGAACTGAATGCAATGAGAAGTGACATCCCACTACACACAGTATGGACATGTAGTGAAGCAACTTCCCACTACACACCACACTACCCGCTTGTTGAAGGAGGGGGGAGTTCAGGGGGAGGACTCTGTGAGGAATGCACTTTTATCTGTGGCAGGGTTGTTTTTTTTTTTTCAGTAGTGTACTCTCATGTTCAGCGTTCTGTTGATACAGTGTTTCCCATACATTGAGGAAACTATGGCGGCCCGCCATAGTTTAAATTTGGCCGCCATAGTTTCCGAAAATGTAAAAAAAATATATATATATATATTTTTTACTTTTTTAAAAAAAAAATTACGATTTCCGTTTTTGTTAAAAACGATTTGAATTACGATTTCCTTCGCATTTTCCTCCTGGAGTAAATCCATCCTATAGAGAAAACTACAAGTGCTTGAAAGACAGAGGGATCAAAAGCCTATAGTCAAGTTGTTGTAGTTAACTTGGGTTTGGGAGCAATTAAAAAAAACATTTAGAGAAGGGACAGTTGGGATGAGTTTACCAACACTCCCCAGGCTTTGCTTTACATTTGTAATGAGTTAGGTGACAGGCCTTCATTGACACGGCAGAGGAGACATCGGGCTCATAGAAATGAATGTGAATATAGACATAAATGTGTAATATGTTGTTCAGCCCTTTTAATGGGAGGACCTGTGACCAGCACCCCTCATGTAGAATGTGTACGCCTGTGTGTGTGTGGGGAAAAGGCATAGCCTATCCTTTTTTTTTTTTTTTAAAGCCCCTACCCCCCCCCCCCCCCCCCCCCCCCCCCCCCCCCCCCCCGGGAAACACTGTGATATGCAGTATTATTGTTTTTTACACTTTTCTTTTTTTATTATTCTTTTCATTTTATGCCTTCATGATTTGTTTTAGAGTGTTGTTTTTGTTTGCACATGCACAACGGTTCTGGTTGAACAGTGTTTATTGTTTCTTTAAAGATCTACTCCAATGAAATCACAAAAGTTTGACTTTGAATTGTGTTTTAACTAACTCTCGACAAAATACTAAATTCAAAGTCTTGACGTCATATTATTAATATGAAAGTGTTGTGCTCTCATGTACTGCACGCTGTGTTGTCATGCAGTGTTATTTTGTTTTATACGGTATATTATTTCATTTCATGCCATCATGTTTTGATTTACAGTCTCATTTTTATTTTGCACATACACAATGTTCTGGTCCCTGTTCACTAAAGCATCGCTGCTAATCAATTAGCAGTTTAGTTGACAAAGTAGTAAGTTGCTAACTTAGTTAGTAACGACACTGTCGCACAATGTTCTGGTTTAACAGCTGTTATACTGTATTTTGGTGTTTCTTCCCAGACCTACTCCAATAAAATCGCAAAAGCTTGCATTGTGCTTTTACTAACTCTCTCTACAAAAACCACAATTCAAAGTCTTGACGCTGTTAAGAGTTTACAAAATAAATGATTTAAAAAAAAATAGAGTGAAAGTTTGGAATGAAGATGTAAAAATGGAACCAAGACAGATTGAAAATTGAGTAAAATTGACTACATGTTGGAACCCAAATTGCAATGACAGCATGTCCAACGCCACCAACAGGACAGAAGATGCAGACACCACAACATGACAAACATATGGAAAATTATGAAGTGAAATGAGGCACACAACAAAATTGACTTTATGCCTCAACCGTGCAAGGGGGCAGCGCCCAATTGCACCCGAAAGGGAGCAGTGTGGTGGGATGGTACCATGCTCAGAGTACCACGATCATGGACGAGGATGGGGGAGAACACTGGTTGATTACTCCCCCTACCAACCTGGCGGGTCGGGAGTTGAACTGGTAACCTTTGGGTTACAAATCTGACGCCCTAACTGCTTTACCCATGCACTACATGTACCAGTCATTATCCAGCTCTATCCTGCCTTCTGCCTTCAGAGAGCCCTCAAGATTTAGTAGCAGGGAAAACAATTCAAAGGAGCAAAGAGTAGAACTCGCACACCAGGAGCCGATGCATAAGTGCAAAACGTTTTCGGTCACCAGGCCTTCCTCAGTGCAAAACAATTCAAAGGAAATATCCTGCCGCCCCCACAGAGATAACTCCCAACGGCAGACATGCATCAGACAGACTTTCAAGTTCAAATCAACTTGGTTACGAAAATATTCTGCATGTGGGCCTACAGAAACCAGAGGACAGAGAGGTTTAAAAAGTCCTTTATTGGACCAAAGGACCGTTCTGACAAAGCTGACCGTTCTGACAAAGCTTCTTTTCAGCAAAGAAAAAAAACAACAAAAAAACAGTTCCCTCCTTACAGCTTCAACACCAACCTCCTCATCCACCTCACACAACAGTCCTCCCAATCCCCAAATTCCCAAAAAAGAATCTACATCATTCACCAATTTGTAATATGCGAACAACACCTTGACCCTACACCCCACCATCCCTTTTAAAACTTCCACGGGGTCTGTTGTCTCCTCCCCAAGATTTTTATTTTTTCGGGTTCAACTTGGCTGAGAGACAGAGAGATGGTACAGTATGTTGTGCTTACAACATGTTTAGAGTGGGAATGAATGTCAATGTCCAGAAAAACAAGACGTCTTTGTTTTTATAAGCAGTTTACACCTTCAAAACAAAATTAAATGAAAAATGTTGATCACAAAAAAGTAGTTTACACTTACACATGATGTAAAACTCTGGATGAACACTACGAATATCAATGTAAAGAAAAACAATGTTTTATGCACTTTTTATTTTTATTGACGTAGATTTTATGCACTTTATATAGGCCTACAATGGTTTGTGTTCATAGTACTGCCCTTGGAGGACTTTCACGGCCCTTGGAGGAATTTGAAGTGTCCCCTGGAATTAAAAAGCTTCCCCACCCCTGGTCCCGAGGTCTGTGGGTGCTATTACAGCAAATTACCACTTGGTGTCACTGTGACACAGCGTTCATCAACGTTAAAGAGTGCAAACTCAAGGCCATATTTCTCATCTCTCTCTCTCTCTTTCTCTCTCTCTGTCTCTGTCCTCTCTCTCTCCCCCTCTCTCTCTCTCTCTCTCTCTCTCCCTCTCTCTCTCTCCTCCTCTCTCTCTCCCTCTCTCTCTCCATCTCTCCCTCCATCTCTCTCTCTCTCTCTCTCTCTCTCTCTCTCTCTCTCTCTCTCTCTCTCTCTCTCTGTGAGATTGGTAGGCCTTCCACAAATTTCAAAAAGCTTTTCGTCCGTGCATATGTGTGTGTGTAACCAAACAACGTGGGGTCTTTCAAATTATACATCATATTAAGCAGCTTGACTTCAGTCTACGGTGAACGCAGGTATACGGAGTATAACCACTTCAGAATTTCAGGGATTTCAGTATACCCACTTAAAATTGATTGATCCATTATTTACAATAGCACAAATATATACAGTGTACCCACTTAAAAAATGCTCAAATATACAGCATACCCACCACACAAAGTAGACTACAGCCGTATACAGTGTTTTAATCATATGTGTGTGTGTGTGTGTGTGTGTGTGTGTGTGTGTGTGTGTGTGTGTGTGTGTGTGTGTGTGTGTGTGTGTGTGTGTGTGTGTGTGTGTGTGTGTGTGTGTGTTAAAGAGAGAGTGAAAGAGAGAGAGATAGCAGACACAGACAGACAGAGAAAGTGAAAGAAAGAAAAGAGAAGGAGGGAGAGATACGGGAGCAGGGCAGAGTAATTGAACAGAATGCCAGCCGGCTTCTAGAATGCCAGCCAGCTTCCAGAACTCATTTCAAGGCCTGAATGTGATATTCTCACCGGAGAGTTTAATTACCCCCTGTCACACAGAGCAGAACTCTCTCTCTCTCTATCTGTCTCTCTCCCTCTCTCTCTTTCCTTCTCTTTCTCTCTCTTTCCCTCCCTTTCTCTCTCTGTCTCTCTTTCCCTCTCTCTCCCTCCCTCTCTCTCTCTCTCTCTCTCTCTACCCCCGCCCCACACTCTCCCCCCCCACCTCTTTGAATGTGTCCCGGACTACAAACTGGATTAGTTTGGCTTTAGATAAAGCATCACCAGCCAACGCCTGGACCTGAAATATTTAAAGGGACACTGTGCAGGAAATGGTCAAAACAGGTACTGCAACTATGCTGCTCATTGAAACTGGGCTGCCTATTGCCAAATTTGATTTTTACATGAAAGTTTACAAAGTAATAAACAAATATTTTTTGCATTTTTGCAGCTAAAAATGGCTATTTTTGGAAATTAAAAATGCAGTCATAATGAATACTTAGAATTTTATGCTGGTGGTAAGTAATCATGAAAAAGGTAACATTAGTGAATGGGCAGCATGTATTCTGGAAATAAACAACTAAAAATCTCACACAGTGTCCCTTTAACTTATTGCAACCCACCACAACAACTACATTGCAGTCGCCATACCATCTCTGTCTGTATGCCTGCCTGTCTGTCTGCCTCTCTGTCTTTCCCTCTATCTTTTGTGTCTGTCTCTCTCTGAAAAGTACCCCCCCCTCTCTCTCTCTCTCTCTCTCTCTCTCTCTCTCTGGCTCTCTTATCAGGCTGCAGTTATTCCAAAAATGTTCACACACAAACATGCACACACACATACACACAGACACAGACAGACAGACAGACAGACAGACAGACAGACAGACAGACACACACACACACACACACACACACACATGCACACACAGACACACATTCACATACACGTGTCTGTGTGTGTGTGTGTGTGTGTGTCATTCTGTATTTGTGTATAGTGTGTTTGAGATGACACTGTGTATGTGCAGGAGTGTGTGTGTGTGTGTGTGTGTGTGTGTGTGTGTGTGTGTGTGTGTGTGTGTGTGTGTGTGTGTGTGTGTGTGTGTGTGTGTGTGTGTGTGTGTGTGTGTGTGTGTGTGTGTAGGATTTGGGAAATGTGTGTAATGCTTACATGCGTATCTCTCTCTCTCTCTCTCTCTCTCTCTCTCTCTCTCTCTCTCTCCCTCTCTCTCTCTCTCTCTCTCTCTCTCTCTCTCTCTCTCTCTCTCCCTTTTTTCGGTGTGTGTGGGTGATTGAATATATCTTTCTTTTGGACGTGTGTGTGTGTGTGTGTGTGTGTGTGTGTGTGTGTGTGTGTGTGTGTGTGTGTGTGTGTGTGTGTGTGTGTGTGTGTGTGTGTGTGTGTGTGTGTGTGTGTGTGTGTGTGTGTGTGTGTGGAGGGGGGGGTTAAACTCTTGGGATGAGTGGGTCAAGTACACACACACACACACACACAC
>NC_085868.1:53836804-53841804 GCF_034702125.1 Engraulis encrasicolus | reverse complement strand
ATAGGTTAGGGAGAAGGAGGGATGCAGAGAGGAATGTTTGAGAAGAGAGATGGAGAGAAACTGAAGGAGAGAGAGAGAGAGAAGAAGTGAGAGGGGGGAAACAGAGAAAAACATAGGAAAGCTAGAGCATTGACAGAACAGCCAAAACTGAGACAGACATCCTTACACAACACACACACACACACACACACACACGGACACACATAGACACACACACACACACACACACACACACACACACACACACATACATACACACACACACGGACACACATAGACACACACACACACACACACACATACAGACACACGTACACATACTGTACAGTATACACACACAAACACACACGTACATACTCTTGCGCGCACGCGCGCGCGCACACACACACACACACATGCTGAGACATCGTCCTTTCATATGGAAATGAGGCGAAGGGACATCTTCCTGGCCGAGCATGAAAAGACGCCGGCCGACACATAGAGCCAAAAGCCAGGATGAGATGCCCAGCAGCGCACACACAGACGTGCACACAAACACACACACACACACACACACACACACACACACGAAGCCGGAGCATCTTGCCCAGGAGGTGCATGTAAAGCCAGGATGAAGCCAGGGCAATCACACACGCACACGCACGCACACACCCACACACACCCACATGCATACACACACACACGCGCGCACGCCCACACACTCACAGCGGTGGCATGTAAAGCCAGGGCATCTCATCCAGGGTGGAAAATTAAAAAGCTCTTTCCAGCAGACAGAAGCACCAGCCGCACTGCCAGACACACACACGCATGCACACACTACACACGCCCACACACACACACACAGAGACAGAAGCACCAGGCACACACACACACGCGCACACACACACACGTACGCACGCCCAATCACACACACACGCACGCACAAACTCACGTACGCACGCACAATCACACAGACACACAGAAGCACCAGCCGCACTGCCAGACACACACACACTGGAGGAGAGGAGAGGAGAGGAGAGAAGAGAAGAGAAGAGGAGAGGAGAGGAGATGAGGAGAGATGAGATGAGAGGAGAGGAGAGGAGATGAGGGGAGAGGAGAGGAGAGGAGAGGAGAGGAGAGATGAGGGAAGAGGAGAGCAGAGGAGAGGAGAGGAGGGGAGAGGAGAGGAGAGGAGAGGAGAGGAGAGGAGAGGAGAGGAGAGGAGAGGAGAGGAGAGGAGAGGAGAGGAGAGATGAGGGAAGAGGAGAGGAGAGGAGATGAGGAGAGATGAGATGAGGGGAGAGGAGAGGAGAGGAGAGGAGAGGAGGAGAGAGGAGAGGAGGAGAGGAGAGGAGAAGAGGAGGGTAGGAGAGGAGGGAAGGGGAGAGGAGGGGAGAGGAGAGGAGAGGAGTGGAGAGGAGAGGAGTGGAGAGGAGAGGAGAGGAGAGGAGAGGAGAGATGAGGGAAGAGGAGAGCAGAGGAGAGGAGATGAGGAGAGGAGAGGAGAGATAATTGCAAGAGCAGGTTGGAGCAACCTTCTGTGGCAGCAGAACACCAGGTGGATTTAGATCGTTCTTGGATGATTCCATTTGGTACGGTTCTGGGGAACACCGGTTGGAATTTAGAACCCTCTTGGGTGATACTCTTTGGTGCAACATCAGGTGGATTTGGAATTTAGAACCCTCTTGGGTGATTCTCTTTGGTTATTTGGCAACATCAGGTGGATTTGGAATTTAGAACCCTCTTGGGTGATTCTCTTTGGTTATTTGGCAACATCAGGTGGATTTGGAATTTAGAACCCTCTTGGGTGATTCTGTTTGGCTCAGTTCTCTGGCAGCGGAACACGAGGTGGATTTAGAACCCACTTGAGTGTTTCTGGTGCCAGAGTGTCACTGTTGACCGTTTCTGTCCTCTCTTCTCCACCTCTAACCCTCTCCTCTCAACTAAATCTCATCCTTCTTTCTCTCTCACCACTCATTTTATGCTCTTCTCAATTGCAATAATACACTCTCTTACCTTCCCTTTTCTCACTGATCCAATCCATCTATTTCTTGTCTTTTCTCTTCTCAATTGCAATAATACACTCTTACCTTCTCTTTTTTCACTGATCCAATCCATCTTTTTCTTCTTTTTCTTTTTCTTTCCCACCATCAAATGTATCCCTTGCTCTCAGTCTGTAGCCAGCCACTCTCTTCTACACCTCTAAGCCTCTTCTCAACTAATCTCATCCCTCTTCGTTCTCCCTCACCACTCATTTCATGCTCTTCTCTGTTGTCTCTTGTTTTGTCTTTCCGAGCCTCAAATGTACCCCTTGCTCTCTGTAGTCTGTAGCCAATCACTCTAGTCTAGACCGCCTGCTGAATTCCACTTCTCCCCAAGGTCGAACAGTCAAAGACAAAAGGCCCGTAAGCAAAGCCTCAAAGAACTAACTAAAAGGCATCAGTGGAGTGCAGAGTCTGGCCCAATATCATACAATACAATGCCATACAGAGCGGAGGGCATTTACGTATTAGTCTGGCCCAATATCATACAATACAATGCCATACAGAGCGGAGGCCATTTACGTATTAGTCTGGCCCAATATCATACAATACAATGCCATACAGAGCGGAGGCCATTTACGTATTAGTCTGGCCCAATAGCATACAATACAATGCCATATAGAGCGGAGGGCATTTACGTATTCGTCTGGCCCTTCTCTTTTTTTTCACTGATCCCATCCATCTATTTTTCTTTTTTTTTTCTTTCCGAGCCTCAAATGTAGCCCTCACTTTCAGTCTGTTGTCATCCACTCTAGTCTAGTACGTGTACCACTAGGGGTACGCGAGCACACTGCAGGGGGTACTTGGAAAAATTTAATTTTAACCAATGCATGGTGCATAGTCACACTGCAATAAAGAAGGTGCTGTAAAACATGAGTTTGGGGGTACTCATGGCACAACGAAAAGGCTTAGGGGGTACAAAAAAAAAAGGTTGGGAAACACTGGTCTACACTACCTGCTCAGTGCCTCAATGCAGGAATGAACTGGGGCCAAATATCAGACCGGGCATTTTCATTGAAGACCGGTCCACCAGAGACCGGCAGAGAGAGTCAGTGAACCCTGTGACAACCTGACAAGTCCTGTATTACAAGCTATTTTGAACACAATATCTAAAATTAATATTTTTTAATCGGACTCAGAGAGGTCAGCTGTAGCGGCATGGACTGATACCACTACACTGAGGGGTGGACCAGGCCAAAATGGGTCAGCCATGGGTCAGTGGTTTGAGCGCTGGACTTTAGATTAGAAGGTTGCAGGTTCAAATCTCACCCTTACAAGAACATTCATCCATGGCTGAGGTGCCCTTGAGCAAGGCACCCGTGCCAACATTGCTCCAGGGACTTTAACCAATACCCTGCTGTATCTAAATAACTGCAAATAAGTTGCTTTGGGTAAAATGCGTCAGCTAAGTGTAATGTAATGTAAAATTATCAACAGTACACCGGGCAAATGCCCTGTACGCCTTATGGCCAGATCAGCCATGCCTCAAGGTCAAACCGTCAAAGACAAAAGACCTGCAAGGAAAGCAAAGCAAAGCAGACCTCAAAGAAAAATAACTAAAAGGCAGCAGTGGAGTGCAGAGCGGAGGGCATTTACGTATTAGTCTGGCCCGATAGCATACCGTACAGTACATTCACAGCCAGGCATTCTGCTTTCTGAACCCTGTGCGTGTGTGTGTGTGCGTGCATGCGTGCGTGTGTGTGTGTGTGTGTGTGTGTGTGTGTGTGTCCCAATGGCATACCGTACATGCAGAGCCAGGCGTTCTCAGCTACTTCTGAAAGTAATTTACTGGGCTTTTGTCTGGCCCCATCCACAGACACCCAGGGTTAAGAGATCCACACACGCACACACACACACACACACACCAAAAGTCCTTCTGTCTGACCCATACAGTCTATGTTCCAGTTCAGTTGAAAGGAAGTCACACTCCAGTCATGCCAGTAAAAGAGTAGATTCTTGTATCCACATAGAAAATAACAAGAAAAAGCAGAGTGCTAGCAAATGACTTACGTAAATGGATCTGTATGAAGTAGAGATGTACCGGATCCTGATTTTTAGGATCCTGCCGGATACCGGATCCACTGCTTAAGATCCTGCCGGATCTGGAACCGGATACCGGATCCTATGAAAGGTTTGAAACGCATAGCCAACTCGCACACGTGGGCCATTTTTATTACGTTGGCGTAAACTATTTTTAAGACTCATTGGCTTACGGCCACACTGCCTTCAACGGCGGCTTCCAAAGGGCTTTCACTCCATGCAGTGATTGGGGTTGTGAAAGACTGACTGAAAAGCCTTGGCTACGTAAAAAGTAGAGATGCCCCAGATCCTGATTTTTAGGTAACTGCCGGATACCGGATCCACAGCTTAAGATCCTGCCGGATCCGGATAGTCTGAAAAACCCTATTATCCTGCCGGATCCGGAACCGGATCTTGGATCCTGTACATCTCTAATAGAAACACATGTTCAGTCTAAACTCAATTTCGACAAACTGTGTAGTTCCTGCACTCTGCCTTTATAGAGCAGTATAGTCTAGGACTAAACCAGCCTAAATGTCAGACCGGAGTAATTTAGTCTGGCCCCGATGAACGATACCTCCGAAGATTGTTGATGAGAACCAACCTGTTGTTTTTTCAAACCGTGCCGGTGCTCTGACTAATTGGCGATCTTTGCCGTTGATGTGCTTTTCCAACGGTGTTGCGAGATTCGTCGTCACTCCCTCAAAACCCCTTTCAATTCATGAAAAAAGTCAAGGCACCCCAAACCAAAGCCGTAACATGGCATCGCATCCGATACGACACAAGCTTAGAAAAGTAACACATTTTGGAGACGCCACACAAGCTACGTTCGAAGTTGTAGCTTTATCTCAGCCAGGCTATGTGTAGGCCATACTGGTGCAACCTAAATTTACTTTATTGCGGGTAAATGGTAGATGAAAGATTCCACTGACTAAGCATTAATTTAGACAAATATGTATT